>NW_025227673.1:57138-58234 GCF_018294505.1 Triticum aestivum | reverse complement strand
GTGTTGGAAATTGATGACGTCGCTTTGAAAGATGCATACAGAGCGCAAAAATAGGCTGGAGTTCAAATAAGTATAAAAAACATTGAAGTGCCAGTGTAACAGATGAGTTCTCGTCCGAAACCTTGATGATACCATGCCAGGTTCCAACATTTTCAGAGTTCATTTGTAGTGATTTTCAATTTCACCGTCATATAGCTCCCTAAACAAATCGGTAAATGACTGAAAAACAGCAAATGATGTCAGAACGTGTTGGAAGTTCATGACTTCGCTTTGAAAGATGCATACTGACGCAAAAATAGGCTGGAGTTCAAATAAGTATAAAAAACATTGAAGTGCCCGTGTAACAGATGAGTTCTCGTCCGAAACCCAGATACGCCGAAAGAGATTGTCCAGTTTGTACACGAGGTGCGTCCAGTTTTCGTCGTGACCCTCTCTACTCTTTTGCACATGCTATGCGGGCGAAGTGATGATACCATGCCAAGTTCCTACATTTTCAGAGTTCATTTTGTAGTGATTTTCAATTTCACAGTCATTTAGCTCCCTTAACAAATCGGTAAATGACTGAAAAACAGCAAATGATGTCAGAACGTGTTGGAAATTGATGACGTCGCTTTTAAAGATGCATACTGAACGCAAAAATAGGCTGGAGTTCAAATAAGTATAAAAAACATTGAAGTGCCAGTGTAACAGACGAGTTCTCGTCCGAAACCCTGATACGCCGAAAGAGATTGTCCAGTTTGTACACGAGGTGCGTCCAGTTTTCGCCGTGACCCTCTCTACTCTTTTGCACATGCTATGCGGGCGAAATGATGATACCATGCCAAGTTCCTACATTTTCAGAGTTCATTTTGTAGTGATTTTCAATTTCACTGTCATTTAGCTCTCTAAACAAATCGGTAAATGACTGAAAAACAACAAATGATGTCAGAACGTGTTGGAAATTGATGACGTCGCTTTGAAAGATGCATACTGAACGCAAAAATAGGCTGGAGTTCAAATAAGTTTAAAAAACATTGGAGTGCCCGTGTAACAGATGAGTTCTCGTCCCAAACCCTGATACTCCGAAAGAGATTGTCCAGTTTGTACACGAGGTGCG
>NW_025227673.1:54520-55304 GCF_018294505.1 Triticum aestivum | reverse complement strand
AGAACGTGTTGGAAATTGATGTCGTCGCTTTGAAAGATGCATACTGAACGCAAAAATAGGCTGGAGTTCAAATAAGTTTAAAAAACAATGAAGTGCCCGTGTAACAGATGAGTTCTCGTCCGAAACCCTGATACTCCGATAGAGATTGTCCAGTTTGTACACGAGGTGCGTCCAGTTTTCGCCGTGACCCTATCTACTCTTTTGCAAATGCTACGCGGGCGAAATGATGATACCATGCCAAGTTCCAACATTTTCAGAGTTCATTTTGTAGTGATTTTCAATTTCACCGTCATTTAGCTCTCTAAACAAATCGGTAAATGACTGAAAAACAGCAAATGATTTCAGAACATGTTGGAAATTGATGACGTCGCTTTGAATGATGTATACTGAACGCAAAAATAGGCTGGAGTTCAAATAAGTTTAAAAAACATTGAAGTGCCCGTGTAACAGATGAGTCCTCGTCCGAAACCCTGATACTCCGAAAGAGATTGTCCAGTTTGTACACGAGGTGCGTCCAGTTTTCGCCATGACCCTCTCTACTCTTTTGCACATGCTATGCGGGCGAAATGATGATACCATGCCAAGTACCAACATTTTCAGAGTTCATTTTGTAGTGATTTTCAATTTCACCGTCATTTAGCTCCCTAAACAAATCGGTAAATGACTGAAAAACAGCAAATGATGTGAGAACGTGTTGGAAATTGATGTCGTCGCTTTGAAAGATGCATACTGAACGCAAAAATAGGCTGGAGTTCAAATAAGTTTAAAAAACAATGAAGTTCCC
>NW_025227673.1:53827-54510 GCF_018294505.1 Triticum aestivum | reverse complement strand
GATGTCAGAACGTGTTGGAAATTGATGACGTCGCTTTGAATGATGCATACTGAACGCAAAAATAGGCTGGAGTTCAAATAAGTTTAAAAAACATTGAAGTTCCCGTGTAACAGATGAGTTCTCGTCCGAAACCCTGATACTCCGAAAGAGATTGTCCAGTTTGTACACGAGGTGCGTCCAGTTTTCGCCGTGACCCTCTCTACTCTTTTGCACATGCTATGCGGGCGAAATGATGATACCATGCCAAGTTCCAACATTTTCAGAGTTCATTTTCTAGTGATTTTCAATTTCACCGTCATTTAGCTCCCTAAACAAATCGGTAAATGACTGAAAAACAGCAAATGATGTCAGAACGTGTTGGAAATTGATGACGTCGCTTTGAATGGTGTGTACAGAACGCAAAAAAGTCTGCAGTTGTCATAATTTTAAAAAAATGAAGTGCCCATGTAACAGATGAGTTCTCGTCCGAAACCCTGATACTCCGAAAGAGATTGTCCAGTTTGTACATGAGGTGCGTCCAGTTTTCGCCGTGACCCTCTCTACTCTTTTGCACATGCCATGCGGGCTAAATGGTGATACCGTGCCAAGTTCCAACATTTTCAGAGTTCATTTTGTAGTGATTTTCAATTTCACCGTCATTTAGCTCCCTAAACAAATCGGTAAATGATTGAAAAATAGCAAAT
>NW_025227673.1:52878-53714 GCF_018294505.1 Triticum aestivum | reverse complement strand
AATTGATTGAAAAATAGCAAATGATGTCAGAACATGTTGGAAATTGACGACGTCGCTTTGAATGATGCATACTGAACGCAAAAATTGGTTGGAGTTCAAATAAGTTTAAAAAACATTGAAGTGCCCGTGTAACAGATGAGTTCTCGTTAGAAACCCTGATACTCCGAAAGAGATTGTCCAGTTTGTACACGAGGTGCGTCCAGTTTTCGCCGTGACCCTCTCTACTCTTTTACACATGCTATGCGGGCGAAATGATGATACCATGCCAAGTTCCAACATTTTCAGAATTCATTTTGTAGTGAGTTTCAATTTCACCGTCATTTACCTCCCTAAACAAATCGGTAAATGACTGAAAAACAGCAAACGATGTCAGAACGTGTTGGAAATTGATGACGTCGCTTTGAATGGTGTGTACAGAACGCAAAAAAGTCTGTAGTTGTAATAAGTTTAAAAAAATGAAGTGCCCATGTAACAGATGAGTTCTCGTCCGAAACCCTGATACTGCGAAAGAGATTGTCCAGTTTGTACACGAGGTGCGTCCAGTTTTCCCCGTGACCCTCTCTACTCTTTTGCACATGCTATGCGGGCGAAATGATGATACCACGCCAAGTTCGAACATTTTCAGAGTTCATTTTGTAGTGATTTTCAATTTCACCGTCATTTAGCTCCATAAACAAATCGGTAAATGACTGAAAAACAGCAAATGATGTCAGAACATGTTGGAAATTGATGACGTCGCTTTGAATGATGCATACTGAACGCAAAAAAGTCTGCAGTTCAAATAAGTTTAAAAAACATTGAAGTGCCCGTGTAACAGATGAGTTCTCCTCCGAAAC
>NW_025227673.1:51525-52840 GCF_018294505.1 Triticum aestivum | reverse complement strand
TGTAACAGATGAGTTCTCATTCGAAACCCTGATACTCCGAAAGAGATTGTCAATTTTGTACACGAGGTGCGTCCAGTTTTCGTCGTGACCCTGTCTACCCATTTGCACATGCTATGCGGGCGAAATGATGATACCATGCCAAGTTCCAACATTTTTATAGTTCATTTTGTAGTGATTTTCGATTTCACCGTCATTTAGCTCCCTAAACAAATCGGTAAATGACTGAAAAACAGGAAATGATGTCAGAACGTGTTGGAAATTGATGACGTCGCTTTGAATGATGTATACTGAACGCAAAAATAGGCTGGAGTTCAAATAAGCTTAAAAAACATTGAACTGCCGTGTAACAGATGAGTTCTCGTCCGAAACCCTGATACTCCGAAAGAGATTGTCCAGTTTGTACACGAGGTGCGTCCAGTTTTCGCCGTCACCCTATCTACTCTTTTGCACATGCTATGCGGGCAGAATGATGATACCATGCCAAGTTCCAACATTTTCAGAGTTCATTTTGTAGTGATTTTCAATTTCGCCGTCATTTAGCTCCCTAAACAAATCGGTAAATGACTGAAAACAGCAAATGATGTCACAACATGTTGGAAATTGATGACGTCGCTTTGAATGATGCATACTGGATGCAAAAATAGGCTGGATTTCAAATAAGTTTAAAAAACATTGAAGTGCCCGTGTAACCGATGAGTTCTCGTCCGAAACCCTGATACTCCGAAAGAGATTGTCCAGTTTGTACACGAGGTGCGTCCAGTTTTCGCCGTGACCCTCTCTACTCTTTTGCACATGCTATGCGGGCAAAATGATGATACCATGCCAAGTTCCAACATTTTCAGAGTTCATTTTGTAGTGATTTTCAATTTCACCGTCATTTAGCTCTCTAAACAAATCGGTAAATGACTGAAAAATAGCAAATGATGTCAGAACGTGTTGGAAATTGATGACGTCGCTTTGAATGGTGTGTACGGAACGCAAAAAAGTCTGGAGTTGTAATAAGTTTAAAAAATGAAGTGCCCATGTAACAGATGAGTTCTCGTCAAAAACCCTGATACTTCGAAAGAGATTGTCCAGTTTGTACACGAGGTGCGTCCAGTTTTCGCCGTGACCCTCTCTACTCTTTTGCACATGCTATGCGGGCGAAATGATGATACCATGCCAAGTTCCAACATTTTCATAGTTCATTTTGTAGTGATTTTCAATTTCACCGTCATTTAGCTCCATAAACAAATCGGTAAAGGACTGAAAGACAGCAAATGATGTCAGAACGTGTTGGAAATTGATGACGTCGCTTTGAATGATGCATACTGAA
>NW_025227673.1:50711-51515 GCF_018294505.1 Triticum aestivum | reverse complement strand
TCGGTAAATGACTGAAAAATAGCAAATGATGTCCGAACGTGTTGGAAATTGATGACGTCGCTTTGAAAGATGCATACTGAACGCAAAAATAGGCTGGAGTTCAAATAACTTTAAAAAACATTGAAGTGCCAGTGTAACAGATGAGTTCTCGTCCGAAACCCAGATACTCCCAAAGAGATTGTCCAGTTTGGACACGAGGTGCGTCCAGTTTTCGCCGTGCTATGCGGGTGAAATGATGATACCATGCCAAGTTCCAACATTTTCAGAGTTCATTTTGTGGTGATTTTCAATTTCACCGTCATTTAGCTCCCTAAACAAATCGGTAAATGACTGAAAAACAGCAAATGATGTCAGAACGTGGATGAAATTGATGACGTCGCTTTGAAAGATGCATACTGAAGGCAAAAATAGGGTGGAGTTCAAATAAGTTTAAAAAACATTGAATTGCCCGTGTAACAGATGAGTTCTCGTCCGAAACCCTGATACTCCGAAAGAGATTGTCCAGTTTGTACACGAGGTGCGTCCAGTTTTCGCCGTGACCATCTCTACTCTTTTGCACATGCGATGCAGGCAAAATGATGATACCATGCCAAGTTCCAACATTTTCAGAGTTCATTTTGTAGTGATTTTCAATTTCACCGTCATTTAGCTCCCTAAACAAATCGGTAAATGACTGAAAAACAGCAAATGATGTCAGAACGTGTTGGAAAATAATGACGTCGCTTTGAATGATGCATACTGAACGCAAAAATAGGCTAGAGTTCAAATAACTTTAAAAAACATTGAAGTGTCCGTGTAACAGAT
>NW_025227673.1:50056-50701 GCF_018294505.1 Triticum aestivum | reverse complement strand
TCTTTTGCACATGCTATGCGGGCGAAATGATGGTACCATGCCAAGTTCCAACATTTTCAGAGTTCATTTTGTAGTGATTTTCAATTTTACCGTCATTTAGCTCCCTAAACAAATCGGTAAATTACTGAAAAACAGCAAATGATGTCAGAACGTGTTGGAAATTGATGACGTCGCTTTGAAAGATGCATACTGAATGCAAAAATAGGCTGTAGTTCAAATAAGTTTAAAAAACATTGAAGTGCCCGTGTAAAAGATGAGTTCTCGCCTCAAACTCTGATACTCCAAAAGATATTGTCTAGTTTGGACACGAGGTGCGTCCAGTTTTTGCAGTGACCCTCTCTACTCTTTTGCACATGCTATGCGGGTGAAATGATGATACCATGCCAAGTTCCAACATTTTCAGAGTTCATTTTGTAATGATTTTCAATTTCACCGTCATTTAGCTCTCTAAACAAATCGGTAAATGACTGAAAAACAGCAAATGATGTCAGAATGTGTTGGAAATTGATGACGTCGCTTTGAAAGATGCATACTGAATGCAAAAATAGGCTGGAGTTCAAATAAGTTTAAAAAACATTGAAGTGCCCGTGTAACAGATGAGTTCTCGTCCGAAACCATGATACTCCGAAAGAGATTGTCCAGTTT
>NW_025227673.1:49382-49894 GCF_018294505.1 Triticum aestivum | reverse complement strand
GTTCATTTTGTAGTGATTTTCAATTTCACCGTCATTTAGCTCTCTAAACAAATCGGTAAATGACTGAAAAACAGCAAATGATGTCAGAATGTGTTGGAAATTGATGACGTCGCGTTGAAAGAGGCATACTGAATGCAAAAATAGACTGGAGTTCAAATAAGTTTAAAAAACATTGAAGTGCCCCTGTAACAGAGGAGTTCTCGTCCGAAACCCTGATACTCCGAAAGAGATTGTCCAGTTTGTACACGAGGTGCGTCCAGTTTTCGCCGTGACCCTCTCTACTCTTTTGCTCATGCTATGCGGCCGAAATGATGATACCATGCCAAGTTCCAACATTTTCAGAGTTTATTTTGTAGTGATTTTCAATTTCACCGTCATTTAGCTCCCAAAACAAATCGGTAAATGACTGAATAACAACAAATGATGTTAGAACGTGTTGGAAATAGATGACGTCGATTTGAATGATGCATATTGAACGCAAAAAAAGGCTGGAGTTCAAATAAGTTTAAAAA
>NW_025227673.1:44697-45267 GCF_018294505.1 Triticum aestivum | reverse complement strand
GCTCCCTAAACAAATCGGTAAATGACTGAAAAGCAGCAAATGATGTCAGAACGTGTTGGAAATTGATGACGTGGCTTTGAATGATGCATACTGAACGCAAAAATAGGCTGGAGTTGAAATAAGTTTAAAAAACATTGAAGTGCCCGTGTAACAGATGAGTTCTCGTCCGAAACCCTGATACTTCGAAAGAGATTGCCCAGTTTGTACACGAGGTGCGTCCAGTTTTCGCCGTGACCCTCTCTACTCTTTTGCACATGCTATGCGGCCGAAATGATGATACCATGCCAAGTTCCAACATTTTCAGAGTTATTTTTGTAGTGATTTTCAATTTCACTGTCATTTAGCTCTCTAAACAAATCGGTAAATGACTGAAAAACAGCAAATGATGTCAGAACGTGTTGGAAATTGATGACGTTGCTTTGAAAGATGCATACTGAACGCAAAAGTAGGGTGGAGTTCAAATAAGTTTAAAAAACATTGAAGTGCCCGTGTAACAGATGAGTTCTCGTCCGAAACCCTGATACTCCGAAAGAGATTGTCCAGTTTGTACACGAGGTGCGTCCAGTTTTC
>NW_025227673.1:44127-44687 GCF_018294505.1 Triticum aestivum | reverse complement strand
AATTTCACCGTCATTTAGCTCCCTAAACAAATCGGTAAATGACTGAAAAACAGCAAATGATGTCAGAACGTCTTGGAAAATAATGACGTCGCTTTGAATGATGCATACTGAACGCAAAAATAGGCTGGAGTTCAAATAACTTCAAAAAACATTGAAGTGTCCGTGTAACAGATGAGTTCTCGTCCGAAACCCTGATACCCCGAAAGAGATTGCCCAGTTTGTACACGAGGTGCGTCCATTTTTTGCCGTGACCCTCTCTACTCTTTTGCACATGCTATGCGGGTGAAATGATGATACGATGCCAAGTTCCAACATTTTCAGAGTTCATTTTGTAGTGATTTTCAATTTCACCGTCAATTAGCTCCCTAAACAATTCGGTAAATGACTTCAAAACAGGAAATGATGTCAGAACGTGTTGGAAATTGATGACGTCGCTTTGAAAGATGCATACTGAACGCAAAAATAGGGTGGAGTTCAAATAAGTTTAAAAAACATTGAAGTGCCCGTGTAACAGATGAGTTCTCGTCCGAAACCCTGATACTCCGAAAGAGATTGTCCAG
>NW_025227673.1:43354-44117 GCF_018294505.1 Triticum aestivum | reverse complement strand
TGAAAAATAGCAAATGATGTCCGAACGTGTTGGAAATTGATGACTTCGCTTTGAAAGATGCATACTGAACGCAAAAATAGGCTGGAGTTCAAATAAGTTTAAAAAACATTGAAGTGCCCGTGTAACAGATGAGTTCTCGTACGAAACCCAGATACTCCCAAAGAGATTGTCCAGTTTGGACACGAGGTGCGCCCAGTTTTCGCCGTGACCCTCTCTACTCTTTTGCACATGCTATGCGGGCGAAATGATGATACCATGCCAAGTTCCAACATTTTCAGAGTTCATTTTGTAGTGATTTCCAATTTCATCGTCATTTAGCTTCCTAAACAAATTGGTAAATGACTGAAAAATAGCAAATGATGTCCGAACGTGTTGGAAATTGATGACGTCGCTTTGAAAGATGCATACTGATCGCAAAAATAGGGTGGAGTTCCAATAAGTTTAAGAAACATTGAAGTGCCCGTGTAACAAATGAGTTCTCGTCCGAAACCTTGATACTCCGAAAGAGATTGTCCAGTTTTCGCCGTGACCCTCTCTACCCTTTTGCACATGCTATGCGGGCGAAATGATGATACCATGCCAAGTTCCAACATTTTCAGAGTTCATTTTGTAGTGATTTTCAATTTCACCGTCATTTAGCTCCCTAAACAAATCGGTAAATGACTGAAAAACAGCAAATGATGTCAGAACGTGTTGGAAAATAATGACGTCGCTTTGAATGATGCATACTGAACGCAAAAATAGGCTGGAGTTCAAATAACTT
>NW_025227673.1:41879-42590 GCF_018294505.1 Triticum aestivum | reverse complement strand
AATCGGCAAATGACTGAAAAACAGCAAAGGATGTCAGAACATGTTGGAAATTGATGATGTCGCTTTGAATGATCCATACTGAATGCAAAAATAGGCTGGAGTTCAAATAAGTTTAAAAAACATTGATGTGCCCGTGTAACAGATGAGTTCTCGTCCGAAACCCTGATACTCCGAAAGAGATTGTCCAGTTTGTACACGAGGTGCGTCCAGTTTTCGCCGTGACCCTCTCTACTCTTTTGCACATGCTATGCGGGCGAAATGATGATACCATGCCAAGTTCCAACATTTTCAGAGTTCATTTTGTAGTGATTTTCAATTTCACCGTCATTTAGCTCCCTAAACAAATCGGTAAATGACTGAAAAATAGCAAATGATGTCAGAACGTGTTGGAAATTGGTGACGTCGCTTTGAATGATGCATACTGAACGCAAAAATAGGCTGGAGTTCAAATAAGGTTAAAGAGCATTGAAGTGCCCGTGTAACAGATGAGTTCTCGTCCGAAACTCTGATACTCCGAAACAGATTGTCCAGTTTGGACACGAGGTGCGTCCAGTTTTCGCCGTGACCCTCTCTACTCTTTTGCACATGCTATGCGGGCGAAATGATGATACCATGCCAAGTTCCAACATTTTCAGAGTTCATTTTGTAGTGATTTCCAATTTCATCGTCATTTAGCTCCCTAAACAAATCGGTAAATGACTGAAAAATAGC
>NW_025227673.1:15361-41767 GCF_018294505.1 Triticum aestivum | reverse complement strand
GTAAATGACTGAAAAACAGCAAATGATGTCAGAACATGTTGGAAATTTTATGACGTCGCTTTGAATGATGCATACTGAATGCAAAAATAGGCTGGAGTTCAAATGACTGAAAAACAGCAAATGATGTCAGAACATGTTGGAAATTGATGACGTCGCTTTGAATGATGCATACTGAACGCAAAAATAGGCTGGAGTTCAAATAAGTTTAAAAACCATTGAAGTGCCCGTGTAACAGATGAGTTCTCGTCCGAAACCCTGATACTCCGAAAGAGATTGTCCAGTTTGTACACGAGGTGCGTCCAGTTTTCGCCGTGACCCTCTCTACTCTTTTGCACATGCTATGCGGGCGAAATGATGATACCATGCCAAGTTCCAACATTTTCAGAGTTCATTTTGTAGTGATTATCAATTTCACTGTCATTTAGCTATCTAAACAAATCGGTAAATAACTGAAAAACAGCAAATGATGTCAGAACGTGTAGTAAATTGATAACGTCGCTTTGAAAGATGCATACTGAATGCATGGAGTTCAAATGACTGAAAAACAGCAAATGATGTCAGAACGTGTTGGAAATTGATGACGTCGCTTTGAATGATGTGTACGGAACGTAAAAAAGTCTGGAGTTGTAATAAGTTAAAAAAAATGAAGTGCCCATGTAACAGATGAGTTCTCGTCAGAAACCCTGATACTTCGAAAGAGATTGTCCAGTTTGTACACGAAGTGCGTCCAGTTTTTGCCGTAACACAAGAAGTCCGGAGTTGTAATAAGTTATTAAAGATAAAAAGAGGCACAATGCTCGTTAATTAGCTTCAAGCCTTTTGGAATAGTGCAAACTGCACTGCACATAACTCCGTGCAGTCTACACTATTCCTCAAGGCTTAAAGCTAATCAACGTGCAGATGAGCATTGCGCCTCTCCTTCATCGTCTCTGCACTCAGGGCTTATAAACCGCTCCTAGTGCCTCTCTCTTCGCGAGGTGGGACTAAAAAACAGCTTACTAAGAAACTATAGTACCGGTTCATGGCACGAACCGGTACTAAAGGTGCCCGTGGGGCCCCAGCCTGACCACAGCCTGACGCAGCATCATTAATACCGGTTGGTGACACGAACCGGTATAAAAGGTTGCTCACGAACCGGTACTAATGATCTCCGCCCGCCTAGCTGTTGGAACCGGCACTAATGGACACATTAGTGCCGGCTCAAAATCAAACCGGCACTAATGTGCTTCACATTTGACCCTTTTTCTACTAGTGAAAGTACATATGTGGACACCCTTAGAGACAAACAGAAAAAACATTTGATCTTTAGATTTGCACCCACAATCCCACAACAAGAAATTTTACAGCGCAATCCTTGGAGATAAACTTGTCATATCTAAACATCGTCCCCAAATAGACTCCGTCGCCGCCGAGGCTTCGCCGGAGAGAAATGAGAACTACCACCACACCTAGATCAAGAAGATCATCATCACAGACAAACCTGCTTTTTGAGCCGAGGCTTTGTGGCGCGTCGGCCGGGGATCATCCCCATGTCCGCCTGATTCCAACATCGTCGACTTCCACAATTGCAATCGGAGAAGATGGACGTCGCTGCACCCTGCCCTTTGCATATCCTGCTTCAGAACCTTCGGACACTCTGTCATGGCCGCAACCGATGCCACCCGAGGTGATGCCCAACACCAGCCAACACAACCTAAAACCGCCAGATCCAATGCCTCACAAGAGAAGAGGCCACCCACTTCCCAGAATCGTCGATTGTAACGCTGTTGGGTGGGGAAGAAACGGGGCCAATTTTTTATCAATTATTATTTTGCATACCGTTCACTGAAAGGTGGGACCCCACATTCATAGTGGCGTTTTGGGATATTTTTTTATCATTTATATTGAACAGATCTGGATATTCAATATAAATTGTTTTAATTAAAAAAATCTTAAAATGAAGGAAAGAACGTTGCGCCCTCACACGCACGTCGAAAACAATGGGTGGCGAAAGTGACGGCCAGATCGCACGTTCGTAGGGAAATCTGAGGTGGCCACCAGAGAGGGTAGACAAAAACCATCCCATAAACACATCCAACCTGGACTAAACCAGCAGAACGGAAACCCAGGAATGCCGTTAGTCAACACGTACTATGTGTATATCTGCGGATCTGCCTACCCGTAGATACAAACCCCAATTCCAGCCAACTAAAAGCGGCGTCATACAAACACAATCGATCCATCTCGCTCGGCGGCGTAAGGGCTGCCCTGCCGGAGGAGATCACGCCGGCGACGATGGGCTCCACCCAGGATCTCCACCCCTCCGTCGTTCCACAGCCGGCGGTGGAAGCCCGACGGCGGTACTCACGCTGTGAATGCTGCTGGCTATGGTGCGTGGGGCTGGCGGCCATGGCCGCCGTGTGCTTCTTCCTGGACCAGACCCAGGGGATGACGCCCTACTTCTCCATCGCCATCAACTCCGTCTCGGGGCTCGACCCCGCGACGGACCTCGGTCGCCGGTCCGCGGTAGATCCGGAGTTCAACCTCACTTTGCGTGTCGCCTCGCACAAACTCTGGGCCAGCGAGTGCGCCAAGCCCGACATGTACGTCGACGTGTTCTACCGCGGCATCTTCCTGGCTGCCAGCGTGACCACGGCGGAAGAGATCTGCGCCAGGCCGAAGAAAGCAGTGGATCGCCCTGTCATCGCGAGGGGCATCGGGGTGGTCGTGCCCGGACCCATGCTGGATAGCCTCGCCGGGGACATGCGTCGAGGAGTTCAAGCGTTCGACGTCATGCTCCATGGCAGCAACGCCAAGCACTCGCACTGGTCGTGGTATTGCGGGGCAAGGCGTGTCGGGGATGCTGGTGCCTTACGAGCAGACTGCGTCTCCGACTAGACAGGCTCCAAGGATGTTAGAGACGGTGGCGGCCGGCGGATGTGCATGATCCTGATCACCGCATGATATGGTTATTTTGCTTTCCATCTTTTAACACAACACGTGGTGAAATAATTTATCGAATTACTGTGATTGGCTATGCAATCTTTTTATGTTTTTTCACAATCATGTGTACATTAATTGGCTCTAAGCCACGCCTGATTTCGAGTTTTTGGCCCGCGCTTAGTGTTGTATTTTTCAGTTTATTGTGACCCCAATGCTTTCTCCCCTGTTTTCTGTTCCACGCTGTTTAAGCCCTACCATAGTATCATATCCAGAATCACCAATTGAAATACGAAGCTATTTGGAATCTTAGTTTATTCTGCTACTGGCTGCACACATCACAATGCTTTCGACACATAACACAACACACATCTGCTAAAAATGACATCATTTTTTAATGAAGCAATGTCACAAGGTTCATAATTAGGTTGTTCGTTTTAAATTTCATTATGTTTCATATCTTTGGAAACAAAAAGAACGTTGCACCCCTCGGCATGTCAAGAAACCATTCATGACTAGCACATGGATGCTGAGATCTCTAGAGTCCGATGGCAGCAGCTAGAAGTACACTCTAGAGTCTGATGCGTCACATGTCACGCGGAGGGAGCTTTGAGGAGGATACCCTCTTTTTAGAATTTAGTTTATGTACCATCACAATTTCTTGGAATTTTTGCCAAGACTCACGTGGCAATTTTTTAGAAAATATTTTTAATTGTCACGTGGCAACTCTAAGAATTTTGTTCTCCTCACATGCCAATACTTGAAAATTGTTTCTTATGGTCACTTGACATTTTCAATATATATTTTCCAAAAACATGGCAAATTTTAGATGATTTTATTAGTCCTCACATGGAAACTCGAGGAATTCTCTACACACCCGACTGTTTTTTTAAATTGTTTATTATGGTCACATGGTAATTTCAGAAGATTTTCTTTTTTCCATGGGTATGTAGCATGGCAATAGATTATATAAACCATGTCATTTCTATTTAATTACACCATGGTATTTTCTGCTGATAAACTTGTCAGCACGGCTGAAAGCTAATAAATCTATGAATTTGCCAAAGAATCCATCTCAGACGAATTATTATTTTTTTGCAAAATAGTGTATGTCCTTTTTTTATAAATAATATTCCAAACTTGGTGTGGCATAACATTTTGGTTGAAGCGTGGCATTTTGTTGTGCGTTCGTTATAGGACACTATGGTTTTGCCAAAAATGTGTGGTAGTCTTAATAAATAGGGCATGGCATTCATGTAGCCTTAATATTTGAATTTCCTAATTTTGGGATTTTCTGTTGGCCCAATGCTTTTTTGGCCTTTTTTCCCTATGTGTTTTTTATGAGATTTAGTTTTTCTGAGCCTTTTGGTAGTTACTGGCCCAAAAGGGGGTTCGTGCTAGGGAAGTCATACTAGGTGAACGGCTTGCTAGTTCCTATCTCTCCACATGATCAAATCGTTCAATGTAATCCTACCCCTCGGTTGACGGCAGCTAGATATGGGCGTCCACATATGTAATCGATCATGCAATCCATGTCCTTTATCCTTTGATGGCCCCCGCAACCCCCCGCCGCTCCTACTTTAACCTTTCTGGTGGGCTCCTAGCCCCATCTTTTTTTCATTGGTGCTGCCCATCTTTGTTCGCTCCCTTTCCTTTCACTGTTCACCAGCACCGCATCAAGTTGATTTGCCACTCCTTCTCTTCCCCCTTCTGCAGCAGCCACAACCGGTGGTGCTTCCTCCTTTTTTCCCCCTCCTGCAGAACCACAACGACTGGTGCTACTAAAGGCATCGTGTGATGTCCATTCTCTCCCGGAGCTACTGCACAGGAGTGCTCTTCACGCACACCCGCTGCCGTGACCCGAAAACACTGTTGCCGCACGCGCGGCGGTGACGTGCACTACAAGTGTACGCGGGGACTGCTGCAAGGCCGTGTTGCAACCAGGAGGCGACGGAAGCGGCGCTGGTCTAAGAGACACCGCACCCCTGCAACAACTATTGTCACGTGTTGCCACCACTGGCATCACCCCTTGCTACAGCCGTCATTGTGTTTTGCTACAATGCAGAAACACTCGTTGCTTTTTTCTTGCTACAACCAGCCGCCATCCTGCTACAACCGGCTTCACGTTTTGCTACAATCGGCGCCACATTTCTCTACAACCGCCATCGTGTTTTGCTACAACGCAGGAGTCAACCTCGTGTGTCTTGCTACAACCAGCCGCCGCCCTGCTGCAGCCAACTTCATGTTTTGCTACGACCACCAAACGTGCTGGGGATGGCGGCACCCCCATGCTACAGCAGATGCGGCAAGCGCTGCGATGATGACCACGATGACCTTGTGCTGACGATGGCGACCTGTTGCAACATGCCGGGGGCACCCCGGGGACACGGGCGGTCGGCAAGCGCAGGTGGCGCGTGGGTGGCCGAGGATGAGCGGGTGCGCTGGTCTTTTTTTTTTGATCAAAAGGGGTTTCCCCCCGCCCCATTTTATTAGAAACGGAGCAAAGCGCAAGTCAACAGAGACTGTTACAAGCGATCGGGCCTACCCGAGAGTGGCAGACCGGAGTAAATTGAAAGCAGGAGAAAACTACGGCCTAAAAGGTTCAAATTCGCGCGACATAGCTAAAGCAAAAACTGCCGAAATGGAAAGTGCCTACTAACAGAACAGACTGACTACAGCCCTCGCCCGACCCAAGACAGAGGCATTCCACGATATGCAGGGGATCGTTCATTTTTTTTTTGCGCAACCACATTCCTTCACTCTGAATGAGCCTTCGGCGCCTCGTCTCGGGTCCTCTTCACGCAAGCTCTCAGCCCAATGCCCACGCAATCCTGAGCAGCTCGCCTCTTCGCCGATCCAGGAGTTGAATGCATCTTCTCAGCAGCACCGATTGGTCGCCCACACAGAGAATCTTCCATTGATGTAGCGATGAGCTGATCCTTGCCAAGATTGCACGGGTGCTTGTCCACGGCGCGCCCTGAAAGCACATGTCATTACGCATAGTCCAAATGCTCCAAATGGTAGCAACACAAGCAATATTAACAACAGATTTCTTGTTATTCATGTTCCAGAAGGAAGATAATTCAGTCATATTATTAGGACTATTAAACTCAAAGGAGTCAGACACATCATTCCAGATTTGTTTGGCAACCACACATTCAAAGAATAGGTGACAAACTGTTTCATCCTCATCACAAAACAAACACTTTAAGTTTTCCACCACCCTCCTTTTATTCAGATTATCTCTGGTAAGAATCTTATTATGGAAAGCTAACCACAGAAAAACTAAATATCTGTGGGGCACAGCAACTTTCCAGAATTTTTTCCAAATAGGGGTAGAAACCCCACCCCAGTTAATCATGTTATAGAAGGACTTGACTGAGTAAATCCCTGATGATTCCAACACCCAAATAGGTTGGTCCACCTCATTAGTAATGGTCATGTTAGATATGATTCGGATCAAATCATGCCATCTCTCCATAAACTTAGACTCCACACATCTGTTGAAGGTAAGATTTAGAGTAGAACCATCCCACACCTCAGAAACTGTACAATGCTGTTGTTGGCAGATTTCATAGACATCCCAAAATTGGGTTTTTAGGGAAGAATCCCCCACCCTAACGTCATTCCAAAAGCTGATCTTTTCACCATTTCCCAACTTCCATTTGTAGAAAGGTCTAATCCCTTCAAAAGCCCAGGTAACCCCTTTCCAGAAGGGAGAGCCCACACCCTGTTTGGCCCACAGTACATTGGGTTTGTCAGTTCTATATTTGTGATCAACCAGCCTCACCCAGTTTTTATCACTGTCCATAAAGTACCTTTTTGCCCAGGAGGCTAGCAGAGCCATGTTAAATTCCCTTAAGTTGGGTACCCCCAGACCACCAAAATCCTTTTTCTGAGAGATTAGCCCCCAGTTAGCAAGATGATACTTATGCTCATCTCCCAGGTTCCCCCAAAAGAAGTGAGCCATCTGTGAAGTGATGGCCTTGATCGCCCATTTGGGGAATTTGATGACAGACATTAGATACATAGGGACACTGGCAATGCATGCTTTGAGGAGGACTAACTTTGCTTCATAGCTAAGTAGTCTCCCTTTCCAGCCACAGATTCTCTTAATAATTTTGTCTATGATATACTGAATGTCTTCTCTCCTCAGCTTCAGGTAATGTAATGGAACTCCTAGGTATTTCAGAGGGAAATCCCCCAACTTACAGCAAAATATTTGGGAAAGTAGCTTAGCATCATCTTCATTCATATTAATTGGCACTACCTCACATTTGTCATAGTTAATCTCCAACCCAGAAAGGTTTTCAAAACATGCCAGGAGCCATTTTAAATTCCTAACATATTCAGGTTTAGGGTTAAGAAAGAGGATTGTATCATCAGCATATTGCAGACATATCAGTCCTTGTGGGATGATATGGGAACAATCCCAGAGATAATATTTCTGTTAACAGCTTTGGCCAGCATACGAGAGAACACGTCAGCCACCAAATTGAAAAGCATGGGGGAGCTTGGATCTCCTTGCTTGAGACCTTTCCCCCCTACAAAGTAAGGTCCTAGGACATCATTAATTTTAACACAGAAAGAGCTTTGTTGCAAAATGGAGAGGTTCCATCTAATCCACTTAGCTCCAAAACCCCTAGAAGTTAGCATCTCTACTAGGAAATCCCAGTTCACCCTATCATAGGCTTTTTCATAATCTATTTTGAGAACAATCCCAGACTCATTTGATTTATGAACTTCATGAATGGCCTCATGGGCGGTAACCACACTTTCTAAAATAAATCTGCCTCTTACAAAAGCAGATTGGCATGGAGATATAAGCCTATGACCTACAGGGCCAACCCTGTGTGTCATAGCTTTACTAAAGATCTTAACAGAGCAGTTACTCAAACAAATTGGCCTAAATTTCCTCATATTTTTGGCATCTGGCTCTTTAGGGATCAGGGTAACAATAGAATAATTTTATCTCTGGATATCCAGGGTCCCATTCTCAAAATCTCTCACAAGTGCCATAAAATCATGTTTGATAACCTCCCAAAAGTGTTGATAAAAAAGAAATGAGAGGCCATCAGGGCCGGGGGCCCCACTAGCATATGAGCCCATGATGGCTTCTTTAATTTCCTCTTCTGAAAAGGGTCTTTCCAGGGAAGCATTCTCTACTTCTGTCACCATTTCTTCCTCAGACCAAAACTGGTCATCTAGATGGATATTAGGCCTGGGTTCATAACCAAAAAGGTTTTTATAAAAGTCAGTAGCAACATCCAACATGTCTTTAGTGGAGTATACAGGCCCATTTGGCCCTTCCAGGATAGAAAATTGATTTTTTTTTCTTCTTCGTTGATTAGCAACAGCATGAAAATATGTTGTGTTTCTATCCCCCTCTTTGATCTTTCTATCTCTAGATCTCTGCCACATGGCAGTTTCCTCTTTTCTCCAGATCTCTTCAAGCTCTCCCCTGATTTGTTTCATTCTGAGGACATCCCCAGCATTGGTTCTATTTTGTTCAGCAAAGACATCAAGGATGTAAAATTCCTGAAGTAGGTCTTTTTTCCTTTTCTTCATGGCTGCTTCAAGGTTTATACTCCAGCCTTTAACATTTTTCCTAAACAGCTTGGTTTTAAACTGCCAGGTCCCAATAGCAGTTGTGCATGGTGAAGGTGTGGCCCAAATTTTCTCTACCAAGGCTCGAAAATCTGGTTGTTCCAGCCACCACTTCTGAAATTTAAAGGGTCTGGATGGGTTACAAGTACCCACCCCAGAGTCAAGGAGAATTGGGGCATGGTCACTTCCCACCCTAGGTAGTGCACACAAAGTGGTGAGAGGGAAGTGACTGTCCGAGCTAGTAGCAGAGAAAACTCTGTCAATAGTGGCAAAGATGGGATTGTCCTGATTATTACTCCAGGTATAAACCCTGTTAGACAGCTTATACTCCATAAGGCCCCATTTATTTATCCAGTCATTGAACAAGAATGTCCAAGAAGTGTTTATATTGCCTGAGGATTTATCTTTAGCCTCTCTAATCAGATTGAAGTCACCCCCAAACAGAACAGGATAGCACAAGTCATCCATACTTTCATGTAGTTCAGCAATAAAGTCAAGTTTGTCTACAACATAAGTTGTGCCATAAACCACAATCAAATGCCAGCAGAAACCATCATTTTTGTTTTTGAAGGTTATGATAATACAATAATTCTTATTACTAACACTAAGCACCTCAAAAAGATTAGATTTAGTACCCACAAGGATCCCCCAGAAGAGCCTACAGCAGGTAGCATATGCCAATCATAAGCAATAGAGCTAGCTAGGGCATTGAGAAAAGAGTCAGACAAGGTCTCTCTCTTAATTTCTTGAAATTCTAAAAAATCAGGCTTATACTTGTTAACTAAGTCAGACAGGCACTGTAGTTTCCCTTTTTGGCCCAAACCTCTAATATTCCAAAAGATACCAATCATGGGATTTTGAATGGATGTGTCAGACTAAAAAGTCCACCTCTCACAGCATTCCCAGAACCACCCTCAGCACCAGCAGTGCCCCCTGGTGAGTTGGTGTTGGGAATGTCTCTTTTTGGAGTACAAACTCCATTATCAGCACTAGATCCAGTCTCTAGACTATCAGGCAGAGATACTTCAGGATTCTGAGAGGCAAAAACAAGGCATTTTTCAGTTTCATCTCTAATAATGTCATTAATGATCTGGTTTTTATCTATCTCACCATCACCAATCTTGATGTTAACTGCAGAAGCATAAGCCTCTAAACTAGATGTAGGTTCGGTAGTAAAGGACTTACTTTTAAATGTAGGGGGGATTTCCAGGTTTTGTTTCATCTTGTAAGCTGCAGCTTTCTCCATGATATTTTGCCTGTTGTGGACCCTGGAGCTCAGTCTTGGAGCAACCACCGGGCCCCACTTGTTCTTGGGTGTAGCCCTTTCCTTGGTTTTCTCCATAAATTCCATTATCTTCAAGCCACTAGCTATTGGAGCTTCAACAGTAACTATTTCCTCATCAGGTTCAACAGATTCACTGTCAGTATCAGAAGTAGAGTCTTCCAGTTCTTCTAGCATACCAGAACAGTATATTTTTTGAGCAGACACTGGGGAAGTGATAGCTGCTTCACCACTTGACGATGCAGCAAGCATACTGACCTCATTTGCTTTGTTGTGGGAAGTGCTAAGGATTTTGATTGCCTCAGAGAAGGGTATCGAAGAGCACATGCTCTGGGCCACAGTTTCTTCTTCAGTCTTCTTATTAGCTCTCACAGGAGAGATGCATGCCTCCAACAGAGCAAGGGGATGGAATGTAGCACCATCATCAGTCGCTTTCTTCCCAGCTGGAGTTTTTGTGGGGGCTCTGTTGGCAAGGTCTAGGTCATCTATGGGTTCCTCTCCATCATCCAGGATGTCTTTATTCAGTTCCTCCTCATCAAAAACCTTGTTGTCATCATCCACAGCTATGTCAGTAGGTCCATCATCATCATTAGGATCATCAGCCCCTATCTGGTCAAAACCTTCCACAGTAAAGGATAAGATATAGAGTTTTTTCCTCATCTCCATAATCCTTTCGAAAGGGATCTTAGCTGGGTCCCTACAAGCAATTTTGACCCTCACTTTCTCATAGAAGCTCTTCATCAGACCATTCCAATCTACATCCACAAGGATTCCAAAGCAGGAAGCAATTTGAGATAGGACTTTCCATGTGCACCATTTGGATGACAGACCCTCAACAACTACCCATGCTTCAATAAGCTCGCTGAATGGGTCAATTGAACCGGTCCACTTTTCCACAGACACAGACACTCCATCGATGGGCAGATCAAAGGCAGGAAATTCAATCAGTTCTTCAACATCTTTCCAGGGTGGGAATCTGACCAGGAACTTCTTCTCTGACAGTGGCCTGATCTGCCACGTCCATTGTTTGTTTTTGCAAAATATACCAGAAAGATTCTTAACTAGATCTGACTTGTTGATTTCGCCTTTCATGATCCAAACTTCTCCGCAGTTCCTGAAGTTCAGCCAACTTGCTTCTCTACCCACAGGAGCGTCGATGTGATAGAACCCCAGTCCCAGAGCAGAACTCCCAAAGAAAGTGGCAACTGGATGAGGTTGCGCCCAGGCTGCGCAATTATTGACATTGTGACCCTCCAATCCACAGATGAAGCAAGCTTTCTTCTGGATGCAATTACCAACGTAGTGGCCAGGGCCTCCACAGGTAAAGCAAACCATATCCTTGTAACGCTCGTCGAAGACTTGCACCGGTGGGGTAGGAGGGATCGGTGGCGGTGGCACAGCGACGGTAGTTTGTGTAGGAGGGGCATCACCTTTACCAGGCGCAGCAGCAGGACGCGCACCCCCCGTGGCTTGGCGATGCCCCGGGATCTTCGGCGGAGCCGGGCCGCGTTGCTTCAGCCCCCCCGGCGGCGTATTCTTGTCCGCCATGACAGTCTGTGCAAAGGACTTGGATCCCGCCCCAATCCCCTCCCTGATGATCTTGAGCTGCGTCGGAGGAGGATCAAACAGGCGGAGATGCTTGACCGGGAATAAATCAGAGGGAGAAAAACATCCCGAACGAGCTAGATCTTTCCTGAGCCATCCTAAAGTGGCGGTGGTTTTGCTAGGTGGAAGGGGGTGAGGCTGGCGACGGCGGGGGGAGGGAATGGACCAGAGCTGTCCAAAAACCCTAGAAATACTTTCATCTGCGTTGTCTTGAGGAGGAAGCGTATTAGCCAAAGGCGTTTTCACTTTCTCGCATCGGATTGGTGGGAGAGATGTGGCAACGGGCCCCGCATTATCCCGCCCAAATGTATCCCCTCGCAACTCAGGGGAAAAATCCCAAACTCCGGCACTTTGGACCTCACCGCCGATGGTGATTTTCGATTCTCTGAGCACAAGCTCCGCTCAACCTCTACTAGTTCTAACAATATCATCGATTGTGAAAACATCTGACTAACCTGTCCCTTTGGGATACAAATCCCTTTGTTAGCTCTCGAATGGTCTCCTGGCGGAACCTCGCCGTGGTCTCCAAACCACGGCGGCTCCAGCACGCTACGGCGAGGCAGTAGATCCACCCCACCCGTAACGATCCTCAGGCGCTCGGTGGAATCACGCCGAGGATGCACTCCCATCGGAGGGCTCGCCGCGGCTCTGTTGACTTTGCTTCCGCCCTCGCCCAAACCACGAATTCGGCCGGCGGGGAAGACGGAAACGGGGGCATCCTTGCCCTCTCCTCCAGCGTGGCCTCCTCGAAGATTCTCCGTACTAGCCTCCTTTGCTCCACATCCGCCCTTCTTCGTTGGATCTCGGCAACCCTCATGGCCGCATATCTCATCTCCGGTGTGGTCGCCTCCGCAACCGCCCGATCCGCCATCTTCCACTCCTGCACGCACCGGATCCACTCGAAGGTAGAGTCTCCGATCCTGGTCGCTCGCTCCGCCCACCCCACGGCTCTGGACGCCATGAGCACCGCCTGCGGGATCGGAGAAATCAACCGCAGGATCTCTGGGATTTCCTCGCGAATGGCCGGCGCATGCTGCTGAGGTGGGGGAGGCGTGGGTGCAGCTAGCGCGAGCACCCCTCGCCGGCGTGGAGGCATGTCGCTGGGGCAGATCTGTGGTGGTGGCGGCTATGGCGAGAGGGAGGTGCGGCGTCGCGAGAGGGAGAGGGAGAGGCATCCGTCGTCTACTTCGGCCGCTCCTCCTCACTCTCCTCCGCCTCGGTCTCTCTCTCTCTCTAATGGCGGCTATGGCGAGAGGGAGGTGCGCTGGTCTCTCTTCCCTTCTTTTTTTCTCTGCTATTTTTGCTGCGAGGTGGACGAAGGAATCGTAGTAGCGTTTAAAAAAAAGAAGATAATGTGGTGGCGCGGCGACTGGCGCACAGCCTTGGCCATACTAGGTCGAATAATCAACATGAAATCTTAAAAGTGCATGTCCATGTCAAGTTTCAGAAAAAAAAGTGCATGTCCATGTCCTCCAACACGGGATCATGAACTCATCAAGTCCAAGTCTAACACGTCCTTCCGTCGGAGCAAACAAGGAAACCAATTACAGTCCATAATCCTTCCTTGTATATAACAACCCTCAGCCGTGAGATCTAGCTAGGGGATCGATCAATAAGCCAAGTTCCAGCTTCCTGCCGAGATCCACCGGCAAGTAAACCACATATATAGAAATCGGGACGGCTGCCGGAGATCGACCGGCTAGACGACGATGGGCGCTACCCACCAGTACTCCGCCATTGAGCAACCTGCAAGAGAAACAACATCAGATGTCCGCGTCCAAGTACTCCCGCTGGCAGCTATCATCGCCGGCTTCACCCTCAGCGTTGCCACAATATTCTGCCTGGTCCAGACCTTCGGCATATCGCCCTCCTACTCGGTCACCATTGATTCTGTCTCCGGCCTCGACCCAGCGACAGACCTAGGGCACAAGGCCGCACTGCGTCCAGAGTTCAACCTCACCCTCGGCGTCGCCTCATGGGGATACTGGGCCCATGCGTGTGCTGATCTTGGCATGTACGTCGAGGTGTCCTACCGCGATGTCTTGCTCGCCACTAGCTCTACTTTGATGCAACAGATCTGTGCCGGGCCAAGGGGCGCGGTCAAGCACCCCTTCGTCGCGAGGGGCGCCGGAGTGGTCATACCAGGGCAACTGCTAGATAGCCTCGCAATGGACATGCTTAGTGGAGCGCCCGAGTTTGATGTCAAGCTCCATGGACCCAGCCCAAGAAAGTTCGTGTGGCCATGCGGGCCTAGGATGGTCGGGGACGCCGGCGCCCTAAGAGCAGAGTGCGGAATGTAATCACTTGTCCTAGCTCGGTCTCAAGTTTATTTCTACTAGTATTATCTATATGAATATGGTGCAAGTGTTAGTTAGCAGTATGTTTTATTAGTCCTACTAGTTCGGCCTCATGTCTAATTTTGCTGCACATTGGTGTGTTTCTTTATTGCTGAACCATATATACGAAGTCTTCTTTATGTGTGTTTTGAACTTCTTCTTTTTTGACAAATTATATGTGTTTTGAAGATGAAGCTGTGTGCATCTAGCTATGCGAAAGCTGAGTTTGCTCTCATAATATATGTAACGCCTAGATGCGGTGTTTCCTGTTTCTAGTCAATAAAAAATCCTATATTGAAAGAGCATTTCTATGTTTTCCTTGATATTACTTGGATTAGTTTAAGGGAAATGATTCAAATCACCCGACTGACAACGACGCGCGCGTCTGCCGGCTCTATGACCTAGACTATATTTTGCAATTAAACTGTTGGTGTAATCTACCCCACCGCAACAAGTGATATTTTTTTTGAGAAGTGATATGTTGCGGGATCTTGATCTGGATCCCCTCATGAGCAGTCGCGTCCCGAGCTCCCTGTTGAGCCGACGCCTCCATGCGATGGTCCAACCACCGCCACCGCAAGCAGCAGCCTGACGAGACCATCAGAAAGCACGCCGATGAAGTTTCCTCTTTGTGTGTCCCTGTGTCCGCTCGCGACCAACGGCCATGGTTGGTCAAGCGCGCAGCCGGAGCTCCACCCCGGCCGCTGCCGCCCAGCTATGTCGTTCTGGCCCTATGCTGCATCGCCTCCACCACCACCATCATCGCATACAAAACACCCCTCCTCCCTTACCCAACTAGACCGAGCTATCGATGCCATGACTACAAGCAATGCAACACGGTGACTTTCGGCAACAAGATATGCGTTGCAAAAAAATTGCAACAAGAGCTCTCTTGCAAAAAGATTCGTCAACAAGACCTCTGTTGCAAAAAATTATTCTTTAGCACAACTTTTTTTTCAAGGAGACCTGTGTTGCAAAAGGGTTCTCGCAACACGACTTCTCTTGCAAAAGTGACGATGACGCTTCACTGGGAGATTGCGTCAGATCATACGACTTCTAGACCGACCAACGCGTAGTATGGCCCTTGGTTTAATTATTTTAACATAGTTTGAGTAATATATAGTTTGTACCCCCTAAATGTTTACTCTGTTTATAAAAACAAATTAAAGCATGTGTCCATTTAAAACATCAACGACACATATGTTCTCTGTTCAATATTTATACCAAACTAATTGGATGCTCCAGCGATGTAACACTGATGTGGCACGAAACTTAGACTTTGCCTATGCCTTCATCAGAAGCATGAAACTGAAGGACATCGTGAATCTCATCGATCGAAAGCATGAATCCATAGATCAACACAAGATCCAGTGCAAATTGCATTATTTAGAGAACCAAAGCTGGTCATATTCCCCATTGTTATGAACCTTTGCAACTGCCAACTACCAGGTAGCTTCAATTGGCGGCGCTTCCTCTTCCTCAACGACTACATCATCAAGATCTTCATTCTTCAATCCCATCTTGTTCAATAGTTCCTCAAGCACATGATCTTGTCCTTGCCGGATCCAGATGTCTCTGCCATGAAATCTCATGCATAGTTAACATATCCTGAGGAAATGTTATTCAAGATAGTTGAATCGTATTATTATTTTTGCTAGAAGTTGAACCGTAGATTAAGTCTTAATTGCAACAAATTAGTATTACTTGCAACGAATTAGTGTGTTGCATAATTGTTGGGTGAAACTCAAATGGTAGAATGCTTTTTTCGCTCATGAGAGGCAGGGCTATCGATACCCCCCATCTCTGCAATATATAAACATGTTCACCAACATAATGTAAACTAAATGATACCCCGCACGTTGCAACGGTCATCGGTTGCAATATGATATTAGATTATTTGGATGAATAATATGAGAACTAAAACTAAAAAATGGATCAAATAAAAAATCCTAGTTGCGGTGTTTCCTGTTTCTAGTCAATAAAAAATCCTATATTGAAAGAGGATTTATATGTTTCCTTGATATTACTTGAATTAGTTTAAGGGAAATGATTCAAATCACCCGGCTGACAACGACGCACGCGTCTGCCGGCTCTATGGCCGTCAGGTCGGATTTTAATCAGATCAATTGGGAGCGATGTATTTACCTAGACTATATTTTGCAATTGAACTGTTGTTGTAATCTACCCCACCGCAACAAGTGATATTTTTTGAGAGTGATATGTTGCGGGATCTTGATCTAGATCCCCTCATGAGCAGTCGCGTCCCGAGCTCCCTGTTGAGCCGACGCCTCCATGCGATGGTCCAACCACCGCCACCGCTGCTTGACACCGCGGGCAGCAGCCTGACGAGGCCATCAGAAAGCACGCCGACGAAGTTTCCTCTCTGTGTGTCCCTGTGTCCGCTCGCGACCAGTGGCCATGGTTGGTCAAGCGCGCAGCCGGAGCTCCACCCGGGCAGCCGCCGCCCAGCTATGCCGTTCTGGCGCTATGCTGCATTGCCTCCACCACCATCATCGCATACAAAACACCCCTCCTCCCTTACCCAACTAGAGCGAGCTATCGATGCCATGACTACAAGCAATGCAACATGGTGACTTTCGGCAACAAGATATGCGTTGCAAAAAAATTGCAACAAGAGCTCTCTAGCAAAAGATTCGTCAACAAGACCTCTGTTGCAAAAAAATATTCTTTAGCACAACTTTTTTTTTGCAATGAGACCTGTGTTGCAAAAGGGTTCTCGCAACACGACTTCTCTTGCAAAAGTGACGATGACGCTTGACTGGGAGATTGTGTCGGATCATACGACTTGTAGACCGACCAATGCGTAGTATGGCCCTTGGTTTAATTATTTTAACATAGTTTTGAGTAATTTATAGTTTGTACCCCCTAAATGTTTACTCTGGTTATAAAAACAAATTAAAGCATGTGTCCATTTAAAACATCAATGACATATGTTCTCTGTTCAATATTTATACCAAACTAATTGGATGCTCCAGCGATGTAACACTGATGTGGCACGAAACTTAGACTTTGCCTATGCCTTCATCAGAAGCATGAAACTGAAGGACATCGTGAATCTCATCGATCAAAAGCATGAATCCATAGATCAACACAAGATCCAGTGCAAATTGCATTGTTTAGAGAACCAAAGCTGGTCCTATTCCACATTGTTATGAACCTTTGCAACTGCCAACTACCAGGTAGCTTCAATTGGCGGCGCTTCCTCTTCCTCAATGACTACATCATCAAGATCTTCATTCTTCAATCCCATCTTGTTCAATAGTTCCTCAAGCACATGATCTTGTCCTTGCCGGATCCAGATGTCTCTGCCATGAAACCTCATGCATAGTTAACATATCCCAAGGAAATGTTATTGCAGATAGTTGAATCGTATTTTTTTTTTTGCTAGAAGTTGAACTGTAGATTAAGTCTTAATTGCAATAAATTAATATTACTTGCAACGAATTAGTGTGTTGCATAATTGTTGCGTGAAACTCAAATCGTAGAATGCTTTTTTCGCTCATGAGAGGCAGGGCTATCGATACCTCTTACAGTGGCAAAAGTGTCAAACTGATATATCATGGTGTTGGATCTCAGTGGATCGTGGCAGCAAGGCCACTCTACCTCTTACAACGCCCCGTTGCTTATTTAAGTAATCTGGCGCAAAGACCAATTGTCATTTGGAATCAAAGATGACATTGAATGAAAACAGTTTCAACATTAACAGACTTCGACTCGTTAAGCTAAACAACTTTTACTTTTGGATCATTTCAATCTGGGGTCGTATATGTTGCATGTGGGTCCCAAAAACCAAACTTGATACTATGATCCCACATAATGTCACCCCTCAGTTTCAGATCGAAGCAACATAGAGCCATGGGTAAAATTTATGAAAGGATCATAGTTCAGTGTTTGATACTGTAACTTGGACACACACAAACGCAGCGATGTGGATCTGCTAGAATCTGAAATCCACCCGCACCAGGTGCGTGACTTTCACATACTACAATAGTTTGCCATCTCACTCGAAATAAAAATGGAAGACATATTTAAATTTACTTCCCCAGGTCGCAACCGACATGTAAGAGGATAAAAGCACTGCATTTTCTATGGAAACTTGGCAATATATTAGCCTTGAAAGTTGAAACATAAAAGGAAGGCACAGAAATTTACTAGTTTCCTTCTGAACATTTCGGCGAGAGAGGAAGTTTATGGCAAGTGTTTTTTAGACGCAATCCGCAAGCAATCGATCGAGTCGACGCGCCCCCCTACGATCTATACTTGGAGCAAAGCCGTACCATTAATCCACAAGTGAAGCTCGACCAGCCGGCGGGACAAGCAATCATCTTCATCAATGGCGCGCTGTCACCACATCTGCTTGGCCTTCTTGGCCCTCGCGGTCCTCATCGCCTCCATCGTCTGGCTCGTAGCTCAGTGCAAGCACCCAACCCCGCCGCGCTACTACGCCGCCGTCGACGCCGTCTCGGTCCTCGACGACCGTCTCAGCAGAGGGCGGTGGCCGCCCAACCTGCAGTTCGCCCTGTCCCTCGGCGTGCAGTCGCAGAGCCCGCTGTGGGGCCGCATGTGCCTGGAGCGCGGCACCGCCGTGACGGTGGCCTACCACGGCGTCCCGCTCGCGCACGGCGCCCTTGGCCGGGAGGTCTGCGCCCAGCCGTGGATGCCGTGGAAGGCGAGATGGACGACGGTCGTAGCGCGGGCGAGCAAGGTGGATCGCACGCAGCCGGGGTTCGTGGTGGACGGGCTCGCCGCTGACACGAGGCGCGGCGTGCTGGTGTTCGACGTGACGCTGCGGATACCGGCGACGGGGCCTGTCGACGAGGACGGCGAGAAGATTGTGTCGTGCGTGGCGAGGCAGGTCGGGGACGCATCGTCAGCTGCATGCGATGTGCGCTACGAGTAATGCCAGACATATGTGATTTCTTCTACTCTACTTTAGATTTTTATAGTTCTTTTTGAAATATCTCCATACTAGAAGGGCGGTGTGCGCTTCGCTGCGCCGGTCCTCAGATTGCATAGGGGGTTTTTTTTTTGCTAGTTGTGATAAGTGTCACACGTGGCACGAAGCACTCCAGTCATGACGTTATTTTATAACTAAAGTTGCCATAAAAAAAACTGAAACTTGTCATCCAAAAAAAGTTGCCATGCTTGACAACTAAATTTTTTGGCGTGTGATTTTCCTACCTCTAGGTTTGAACATTGTAATAGGGAAGCCAATAAGGTTGCGCACGAGCTTGCTAGGTTGGCTAGATTTTCTTCTACCATTGATTGGTTTGAGAAGCCTATGTTTGAGATTGTACCATTCCTCACAAACGATGTATCTGTTATTTCCGTTGAATAAAGTCCATTTGTTTTTCAAAAAAAAAAGCTGATGGTGAGTTTGGTGCCACCTCATCACGCTGTGGCCTAACCGTCTCTTATTTAATTCTTTTTGTAGAAGTTGTGTGTAAGAATAATAATGCTAGGAAAAGGTAGGAAACCAAGAAACCGTTTGACCTTGTACATAAAACACACACCTTAATTTCACCTCAACAAAAGGCTCACACGGTTAGGGCATGTGCAACATATCATTATAGAAAACTACCCCTTCATAGCATTTATATATAGACAGCATATCAATAATGCATTACATAGATTTACATCCAAGAAAGATCGTTACAAACATATTCTTTCTTTCTCAACTTTCTTTTTTCACCACGTCTCGGTCACAAAAACTTGACTCCATGACAACCCTCATAGCTCACATAAATTTTTCAATGTTCATGGCTCACATAATAATAATAATAAAACCTTGATTGAAACAAAATAAAAGGCATGTGCCCTACTAGACTGCACAGCCACACCGACATGCACCCTTGTTCATGGGTTAGGACAAGGGAATGTCTCCAAGAGTCTTGGACACCACACGGTGAACAACATCTAGTATCATTTACATCCTCATACGGAAGCGAAACTTGAGCTAAATGCCACAAAAACATGTGCAGCTTCGCTGGGACCTCCACTTTCCAGAGCTTCCGCTAATCAGATTCCTCGGTGTCAGAATTAGATGATCCCGCACGTTCATCCAACCATGCCTCTCTGCGCCTCTTGGTAGCCACCAACATGCGGTAAGCAGAACGAACCGAAAAACGGTTGTTCTATTCGAAGTTCCAAGCCCAGAAATCCTCTTGCACACTGGTACATAGTGGAATGTTGATGATGACGCTAGCATCTGATCAGAGGAAAACCTGCTGCAACAAATTGCTATCCCAGCTCGCCGGAGTAGAGTCAATGAGATCGCCCACGCCATCTGCGGTGGATTAGGGATTAGAGATAAAAGAGGTCTCATAAGCTCGTCCCTAGGAAGCCAATTCCGGTTCCAAATATTGGTGCTACTCCCATTCCATGTCCTCCTGATCAGACCTTGACAGAGAACATCATGTCCTTCAATAATCTCCCTCCATATTTGGTAAGGGTGGGAATCAAGTTGTGCCTCTAGCATGGTGCGCGATGGGAAATATACTGCTTTAACGATCTGTGCACTGAGATTGTCCGGGGTTTGTAAAATTCTCCGTCTGTCGGTCTGACAAGGAGAGATTAAAAAGCTCAAAATCCTTAAACCCTAGACCGCCCATAAACTTTGGTTGTGTGTCATCGTTTCCCGTGAAACCCGTGCAGGTTGTGTTTGCCGTCCTTGCAACCCCACCAGGATATGTTCAAGTTAAGTACCAAACAGGTTGTGTTTCTGGGCAACCTGCATTTCAGCGGGTTGAGTCACGACGATCTGATGCAGGTTGTGTTTCCCATGATCTGTTGGAGGCATGTGTTCTACAGTTCTACAGCAAGTAGAGTATGTACCCAAATTCCATATTTTCACCACCTCCAAAGCTTGTCCAAGAAAATCACAAGCTCGATACAGATTGTCAGGCAGGTTGGAACAAAATTGTACTGTATGTAGTAGCATAGTTCTGCTCAAACTTTCAAACCTCAGGTAGGTGACAAGCATAAGATTACATAAGCTTCCCATGCCAGGGCGTACATATCATACATATAGTCTGTATGTCCCGTCATTTTTCCAGGTTTATGTCGTGAGCATCTTCTTGTACTCCTTGAACGTGCCCGGGAACGGGGCGACCTTGCCGTCCGTCACCGCCCAGAGCTCGTCCACACTCCCCGTGATCAGATGCTCGTCGTGACTCACCTTTAAAAGAGTACCATTTGGTTAGGATGATGCTATACCTTGACACGGAAAGGAACAACATGCAACATGGAGTCAATGTGTGTGTCCTTACCATCAGCACTCCTCCCTGGAATATGAGCAGCCCCTGGATGAGCGCCTCCACAGCGTCAAGATCCTGCAACACATAAAATTTCACAATATAAGGAACTGCCGGTTACCATGGTTTCTCATCTCTGCTTATACTAATGATCAAGGAGGGAGGGGGAGAGGATGGAAGATGAGGTGGCCAATTACAAGATGGTTAGAAGGCTCATCAAGAAGGATGATGTGCGGCTTCTTGAAGGTGATCTTCGCAAACGCAACCCTACTCTTCTGACCACCTGCCATTGCAAATGATTTGATTAGGATCAGGACATCACTAAAACTATACAAGTCAACCATTGAACGAATGTAACATAATCTCTCAAAGCTGTGGAAAGCTTCAACTCGTCGCAGCTGCCAACAAGCTATCGGCTAAATCCATCTAGGAGACTGCTGTGTTATTATATACCTGATAAAGTGTACATAGATTGGAGGGCAAGATTTCCTGTAACACCGAAGGAACCCAAATGTGACCTCAGTTTCTGTTCAGGTACACCCTGCAGAGACATTTTTTTTCTATATTAGAGCAGAAATTTGTATCAAGTCAAATACCAAAAGGAGGGTAATATTTCTTTTTCTACATTACAGCTGAAATGTGCATTTAAAGTATAACCAAACAGAGCATAATACACTTTCTTTATATCAGGGCTGAACTGTATATTCAAGTTAAATACCAAACAGAGCATACTACCCGCTAACCCACCAAGTGAATATCATGCTCTACTAAATCTAGCATTTCATCGCCGCAAAAAATCATGATGCTTGAGCTTACCGGGAAGCATCTCATCATGTACAAAAGGGGGTTCACCGTCAAATCAAGTCCATCAACATGATGCTGACTGAATACAGCCATGCGGACCTGTAAAAGGAACAAATAAATCAACAAGCCACAGATAGGACGGTGAAGAAAAAGAGAGTTCATTATACAATCAACAAATAAACCAACAATCAACAATGATATCAAAATGATTGTATCACTTGTAAGTGGTTTCATTATCCAAGTAGAGTTCACATGTGCATGTTTCAAAAAAATTCTGTATAATTTCACAATGGCATGGATACAAACATCATAACACCTTGGCAAGAGAAGTAGGAGATGCCGACAGCCAACACTGGCAGCTAGTCACAGTTATTACACACTCAAGGAGAAAGCAGTACAATTGTGCAGAACCAGTAAAATATCTAGAGTGTAGCTCTAGAAGGATAAAGCACCTTGGGGGAGCGAAACACTGTTCCCGAAGTTGGCTGCAGGTCTCCAGATATTAATTTCAGTATAGTGGACTTCCCGATACCGTTTGAACCAACCACTGGAAACAATAAATCAAATGTGAGGAAAAAATGGGCACACCACTGAAGCAAAAGCTAAATATTATTCTTTACAGTAAATAAAATATGACTGGAACAAATAATTCGTACTTGCTATGCGGCTGTCGAGGTCGATACCAAAATTCAAGTTTTTAAACAAAATAGGCCCTCCAGGATAACCAAATGACGCGTCACTGCACAAATCGAACGTATAAGCATTCATTTCAACAGATAAAATCGAGTAAAACAAATTCATCGCTATATGATATAGGCATATAGCTATCTCAAAAGAGAATGTGTATACAACTAACTGCTATGTCTTGACAGAAATGGTAGAGTGGTTGATCAAAATAAAAGGGAGTAAAAAATAAGAAGCCATGAACCATGAGGTTCGCATGGGAAGAGCAGAATAAGCTTCCATAAATGGTAAATGACGAGGGATGGGAACTGAAACCTGAAGCTAATGATTGGTGGTCCAGGACGGTCATCTGGAGTTGGAAATTCGAATTTGTAGCTGCAAATGATTAACCAGGCAATTGCTAAGTCAATGGTAGACAAAAGACCAAATAAAACAGATTTAGGGAGCCACCATACTCTGGGTCACTAACAACAGCGTCAACATGTTCCATTCGCTCCAATGCCTGAGATAATGCAAATAAATAAGATGAGGACAAACATCAATTTACTCACTGAACAAGCATGTAAATAATTATTAGTTGGGTGCTGTAAATCATCTGTAAATTGAAACGACAACAAAAGTTATGCATTGTACGATGAGGTCACGGAAACAGGAGCAAGAAAATGTACCTTGATTCTTGATTGAACAAGTGATGCTCTCTTTGCATTGTATCTGAACTTGTCAATGAATGCCTACAAAAGAAAATAGATCAACAAACCTCATCCCTGATCTTTCCAAAAAGATCTAGCTGCACTGTACCTAGTTCAATTTTACTTTCACCTCTGAGCTAAGATCAGATATAGTTCTTTGAATGTAAATTTGGTATCGTGTTCAAGCGTAAACAATGCAAGCAGGACCTAGGTCAGACAGTCACACAAGCTCTGCTTGCCTACAATTGCTATTGCTATTACCATTTCAAACTAATGAACATATTCTGTACTGTAGAATTTAATAGCATAAGACCAGCATAGATAAGCTTCTATGCTAAACAGAGTAACATCTTGAAGAGAGATACGGTGCACTAGAAAGTCAGAGGGCTAGTGGGAAATTACAGCATGATCTTGAAAAGGAAACTATATCAGACCTTAAAACATACTCCCTCCGTCCCATAATATAAGAACGTTTTTGACTCTAGTGTAGTGTCAAAAACGTTCTTATATTATGGGACGGAGGGAGTATGTGGTTGATCACATTGAGGTGCAAACCACCTTTCAACTCTCTCTCTCTCTCTCTCTCTCTCTCTCTCTCTCTCTCTCTCTCTCTCTCTTTCCTTTTTTTGACACTATCAGCACAATTTTCTTGAAAAGGGTTTATTAACGTACTTTGAGGGCTAACCATACCCACTAAAAGCAGAAACCAACCTGCATGTGTCCTCTGGCCTTCTCATTTGTTTCGAAGGCTTTCATCTGATTCTTGAGGTGCTCCTCCCTTGTCCTCTCAAATGTGTCATAGTCACCTTTGTAAGCATGTAGCTTCTTACCATGTAGGTGAAGAACGTCGGTGACAACCTAAGAAATGTTTTCCCTCAGTTATTCAGTTATTAAGATGAAAAATATGAGTTAAGCAAATTATGTCGATATTAGCTATTGCATAATTATACTGTGAGTTCATACCGTATTCAGAAACTCTCTAGCATGGGACACAACAATGAATGTCTTTGGCCACTTCAGGAGATATGTTTCTAACCATAACACAGCATGCAGATCAAGATGATTCTGCAAAGTGGTGGTTTGTTAGCATTAGCATGTGGCAGCAAGAGAAGAGAAGCAACACTATATTCTAAACTCACTGTTGGCTCATCAAGTAGCAGTAAATCTGGCTCAATGAATAGAGCACGTGCTAGTGCTATTCTCATCCGCCATCCTCCCGAAAATGATTTTGTATTTTTGCATTGCATTTCTGGAGTGAAACTGAGACCCTGTAAAGATTTCAGCCAATCAGAATAGTTCAATGTTAGTATGAAGAACTATAACTCTTTAAAGCAACGTAAGTACTAGCTACTAGGAGAGAAATGACAGCAATGACATGCTGCACAAATGGGACAACAAGAACAAATCACAAAGCAATGGATGTCAACAAAAGAAACATACCGCCAGAATTGATGCCGCACGAGCTTCTGCTGCATCTGCATCAATGAATTCAAGTCTCTTGTATATCTCCTCAAGCCTCTTGCTGATAGAATCTTTGTCAACATCACCCTTGCTCTTGTCTAGGCTCTGTTTGGACTCTGCCTCATACTCTAGATCTTTCTACATAGAAGTAGCAGACTATAAGCAAATCGATAAACAAAACTCAAAAAAGGGTGATTGACTCAAAAGAGAGGAACACATTAGCGAATAAGGGAATGTAGAAAGTTGATAATGCAGTAGTTAACCAGTAATTGACCCAGCTGGGCCTCTTCTTGCATAAGTTGGACCCGTTCAACATCAGCATTCAGCACACACTGCAAAGCTGTTGTGTCATCACCCGTGACCTCTTGTTCAACGTGCAATATCTGGCAGTTCTTAGGAATTCCATCAATTGCATGTTGAGCCATAGCTCTGAGAAGAGAAGTCTTTCCAGTACCATTTCTTCCAACAAGACCTGAAATGGTATGTAAATAAACTAAATCACTTAAGGAAAAAAGGAATAGGAACTGATTCGGCAATATTTCAAGGGGTAGATGTGCTTGTATGCCCAAGAAGTGATACTTTAATATATGTGCTCCCTTGTTCCAAAGCTATTTCTAGAGAGTTTCTACACAGCACATAGTTTCACATTAATAAAATAAGCAATGAGATCATCATGAGCGGGCAACATGTCCTGAGCCTCCTCAGTAGGTGGGAACTTCAGACATACATAGTAAGCTAAGTAGTAACTCACCATAGTGCCTTCCAAAAGCGAGCGTTAAGGTGACATCTTGAATAAGATCACGACCTCCAACAGTAACACTGAAGTTCTCCATATGGATATCCCTAATGGTTGTGCCACCAACATTACTGTGATTTACATAAACTGGAGGCATTCCAGCCCTGAGCGCCTCCATTTCGGCAACATGCATTTGGTACTGGGCCTGCACAACAAGCAACACGGCGTACCATATAAATCAGGTTCAATGAGGAGGGAAGGCATTTTCAAATTGCATATACGGGTTCTGTCTGTCAAAGTGGGGAAACATACTAAGCACTATATTTCTGCTGAAATTCGTATCAAACAAATCAATGACACAAAGATTTGTCATCTGGCAATCTAGGAGCGAGCAGCTCACCTCTCTTTGCCTGTCTTCTTTTCTCTTGTTCCGTTCGAGCTTGGCCTTGTCGCGCGAGGACAGCAAGGGCGCGTCGAAGATATTCTCTGGCTTCTTGGGAGCGACCTGCTCCTCCATCCCCGCGTTCATGCGCAGAGGCGTGGCGAGGCTCCGCACGGCTGCCTTAGGTTTGACAATGCCATGGCTCCCCAACTTCTCACAGAGCTTAGTGCAGACCTATATCATAATACCAAGAAGGAAGCAAAAAAGGCATCAGTGTCATGCTGGATCAAAATCAAACTATTCAACTACTTCTCGACACCAGAATCCGTCTGTGTGCGTGCACGGGGTCGTAAAGGTCAGTGACTACTAACAGCTAAAAGCCGCCATTACAGAACACATCTGGGGCTGATTGAGCGCTAATTAAGGCTAAAATCCATATATTGAACACATCAGAACACAGCAGTCCTCAATGGATAGCTACCGAATGATGCTACTGTGACTGTGAGCGCTAATTAAGCTAGCATACATCGAATCTAACCTGGAACCGAAACCTGGGGCCATGAAATCGAAGCTCTATCCAATCAGCCCAGATTGGGGAAGCGAAATGGCGACCGGGTGGATTGGGGG
>NW_025227673.1:0-14812 GCF_018294505.1 Triticum aestivum | reverse complement strand
TCGAGGCAGTGCTCTCGGTCGTAGACGCAGCGGGCGTCGATGAGGAGGTCGCCGAGGGCGTCGAAGATGCCGTGGCCGTCGGGGGGCCCGAAGTCGAAGTCCTGGTCGGCGAGGACGTTGGCGATGTAGGAGACGATGGGCTCGTCCACCTCGTCCACCACCGAGTCGCCCAGCACCTCCCGCACCACCCCCATGCTCGTCTCCACCAGCGCCGCCATCGCGTGTGCGTCGAGCGGCGGCGGCGAGGCAAACCCTACTCGTCGCTCGGCTCGGGTCGGTCGGAGACGGTGGTGCGAGCTCGCGGGCTGGCGGCTGGGTTTAGCCTGCCGAATGCGGCTCGTCAAATGGATGGGCCTTCGGGTTCGTGGATCGTGGGGATTTCGCCTATGAAGGCCCGTCGCAAGGTCCAGTATCAGACGCAAAAACACACAAGGGCTTGAACGTATGAAGTGTTTTTTCCTTTGGCAGCACTTGGCGTGGCCCACTAAAAAAATACAGTGATCTGAAAAAATAAAAATACAGTTTTTTAATGAATCTCGTGTGTATGTTTTTAAAGCTCGTCGGAAGATTATTCATGCGAATAAGTACCAAATCCCGTTATCCGTTCTTTCTTTCTTTCGCATTGACATTCCTTGAGGAGTTCCCGTCAAAAAAAAATCCTTGAGGAGTTGAACCGGATGAATTCTCGGTTGCCTCCCGTGCGCCGGCGCAAATGATTCCACCATCGGAAAATTTACATAAAGATAAATTTTTAATGGTGCGGTTGAAAGAACGGGAGACAAGGCATTGTTGGGCTTTTGGCCGAGAAGCAAGTGCAAATATTCTGGGTGCCTCGACTGAGGGTTTTTACGGGAGCTCCTAACCAGCGCTCTCAGCGCGGGTTTAGCATACGAGCGCTCGAAGCTGTGGCGCTACTGGGCCGGCCCAACTAAAGTTCAATCGACGCAGGAACTCGAACGTGGCGCGATAATTCGCTCGCTTGCTTCCAGCTGGTTGGCTGGTTGACCAATCAACTAGTGATTTTGGAAAAAAAATCACAAAAACAGAGAAAGGTTCGTGAATTAAAAAATGATGGATTTTGAGAAAAAGTTCACAAATTTGAAAAAAAAATCATCAAATTTGAAGAAAAAAATCCCACAATTAAAAAATAGTGCATTGATTTAAAAAAATAAAAAATTTGAGAAAATTCATTGATTGTGAAAAATCATCGATTTTGAAAAATATTCACAAAATTGAAAAACATTCATCGTAATTCGATAAAAGTTTATCTATTTTGGAAAAAAGTTCTCTAATTTATAAAAACTTCATTGATTTTGAAAAAAATCGTGAATTTTAAAAGTTCATCAATTTGAAAAAAGTTCACGAGTTTCAAAAAATTAGTTCATGGATTTAGGAAAAAAGTTCATCTATTTGAGGAAAAAGTTTGTGAATTTGAAAACAGAAAGAAAAAAGGACAGATAAAAAAGGAGAAAAGAAAAGAAAGAATAAATAATGGAATAACATGTACATAAACGCACCGTGTGGGGTAGTCTTGGCCCTCTCCGGCCCGGCCCTAAAATCCAGGGCCTAGGCCCGATGGGCTTGCCCGTGGGCCGGGCTTGGGCCTGAGTTTTGAGCCCACCAGCAGGGCCTGGACGGGTTTGGGCTTGGCATATTGGCATTTTAAGGAAGAGGCCCGGCCCACGGCCCTAAGCCCTAAGGGCTTTTCAGGGCTTTTTACCATATGGGCCGGGCTTGGGCTTGAAAAGTAGGCCCAATGGTAGGGCCTGGGCCTCAGTTTTCGGTTGTGGGCTTTTTTAGGCCCGGCCCAAGCCCGGCCCGGCGAGGCCCATGGCCAGGTATAGTGTGGGGTGGTCGCGTGGTTATCGTGTCGATCACTGATTTCGCGTGTCATGGGTTCAAATCCAATCTCTCGTGCATTTTAAAATTAGCTGATAGACCATATGGTTGTAAACCTGTGGGCTGTAAGTGGGTGTTCAAAAAGAAGCTAAAGCCTGATTGTACTATTGATAAGTACAAGGCGCGGCTAGTGGCCAAGGGCTACACCCAAAAAGAAGGCGAAGATTACTTTGACACCTATTCACCCGTTGCTAGAATGACCACCATTCGAGTGTTATTTTCCTTGGCTGGCTCTTATGGTCTTATCATTCATCAAATGGATATAAAGACAACTTTCCTCAATGGAGAGTTGGAAGAGGAAATCTATATGGATCAGCCTGACGGGTTTGTGGTAAAGGGTGAAGAGAGAAATGTGTGCAAGTTGTTAAAATATTTGTATGGCCTGAAACAGGCACCTAAGCAATGGCATGAGAAGTTTTGAAAGAACTCTGACTTCTGCAGGATTTGTCTTTAACGAGGTTGATAGGTGTGTTTACTATCGCCATGGTGTGGGCAATAGTGTCATATTATGTTTGTATGTGGATGACATACTGATCTTTGGTACAGACATTAATGCGATCAATGAGATCAAGTCTTTTCTATCAAAAAGTTTTGATATGAAAGATCTGGGAGAAGCCGATGTAATTCTAAACATCGAACTTATTAAGGATGAGAGTGGGATTACTCTAACGCAATCTCACTATGTTGAGAAGGTCTTGAGCCGGTTCGGCTTTATGGATAGCAAGCCTTCTCCAACACCTTATGATCCCAGTGTGACACTCAGAAAGAACAAGAAAGAAAGGAGAGATCAATTAAGATACTCTCAAATTGTTGGTTCACTCATGTACTTAGCTAGCGCTACAAGACCAGATATCTCTTTTGCTGTGAGCAAACTGATTAGGTTCATGTCCAACCCGGGTGATGATCATTGGCATGCACTAGAAAGGGTCTTGCGCTATCTGAGAGGTACTATGAGTTACGGAATTACTTATTCAGGGCATCCTGCTGTGCTAGAAGGATATAGTGATTCAAACTGGATCTCCGATGTTGATGTACTCTATGCAACAAGTGGTATGTATTTACTCATGGAGGTGGCGCAGTGTCATGGAGGTCTTGCAAGCAAACCATATTGACGAGGTCAACTAGGAAGCAGAATTAACTGCTTTAGACACAACTTATGTTGAGGCAGAATGGCTGCGTGGGCTCTTGATGGACTTGCCTGTGGTTGAAAAACCTGTACCGGCTATTCTTATGAATTGTGACAACCAAACAGTTATCGCTAAAGTGAACAATTCTAAAGATAATGCAAAGTCATCAAGACACGTGAAGAGATGTTTGAAGTCTGTTAGGAAGTTGAGAAACTCTGGAGTAATAACTGTTACGTATATTCAAACAGACAAAAACCTGGCAGATCCCTTTACAAAGGGACTATCACGAAATGTGATACATATTGCATCGAGGGAGATGGGTATGAGACCCATAGTAGTAACCCAACCTTTGTGATCGGAGATCCCGTGAATTAGGATCTGGGAAGAACAAGCTATTGGTTAACTGAGGAGAGTAATAACTAATGACAGTCTCTAAGTAAAGATGCGAAACCCTCAGAGTTATAAGGCTCAGAGATGTAAGGCACGTTGGCAATATGCCTTAATGTGGTTCTATTGGCTATAATTAGCAAAGATGCTATCCTACAGAGCAGTCTTGAAAGAACACACCTATATGAGTTCCGACTGTAAACGTCGCAGTCTATGAGATTTGGGTGATCTCTAGTAAGCTCACAAAGAGACCAGGGAGTATGACGTATAAGCTCCAAACCGCGTGGTAGCCTACTAGCAGCCAGGTACTGGTTAAGACTTTGAGTGAAACCTGTTCACACAAAACTAGCAATTCAAGGTATAGTCCATTGTCAAGTTGTGAATGGATGTAGCTTAAAGTTCTAGGCAGAAGTTCAACTTAACAGTCTCTGCTGAAACATTGATATATTAAACAAGCGGTGAGAGAAGGCAAATCTCTAAATGAGTATTTGAGATCTGGTGGGGGATTGTTAGAATTAATGGGCTAGGCCCATAGCAATTTCTGAAATCTCAAATAGTGGCCCATGGTAAAATGGCAAGTGGTGGTGCTAAAGTTTAGTCCTACCCCGAAAGTTGAAGAAGAGTTGGACCTCTTTATATAGTTACTGCTGAACTGGGAAGTAGACAGTCTCAGATTTGGAGGGCGATTTTAGAAGGCCGGGGTGTCCTCAATCAAGGCTTGATAAGGAGAATAGGAGATGGATTTGGCTGATAATTGGATTCCCAGAGATGGAACTGTGAGGCCTATTGCTTGCCTCATGGCCGATCCACTAACTTGGTTAGCGACTTGATTGATAGTACAAACCCAACATTGAAGGATGTAACTGAACAAGTTTTCATCGCGACGAACTTAAATGTTATTCTAAGCATACTGCTATGCACAAGGAAAATGGGCATGGAATCATGAGAAAAATTGGTTGTTCTCGGTCTGCTCAGTGTACTGATGTTAGCTCATAGGAAAAACACCGAGAGGATTAGCTTGAAGGTAGGGCAAGTACATCAAATCGTCAATCAAAAGCTAAATCATGGACATCTTTAATTCTTTATGGTCCGTACAGGTGCCGGGTAAGATCAGAAACTTTCTATGGAGACTTGCTAAGCACTCGGTCCCTACTGAAGATGTTCAATACAGGAGGAAGATGGCGACAAATGATAAATGTCAAATGTGTGGTGCACAAGATTCTTGGCGCCATTCCCTCTTGGAATGTTACATGGCCCATTTGTGTTTGGGCCCTTGTGGGTGATTATATTGCTGCACACATACAAGCCTCTATAGGTAGTAATGCTAAACGTTGGATCTTCTCAATGATAGATGATATGCCACACGACAGTCAGATTAAAATGGTGGTAACCCTATGGGCAATCTGGACAGTGAGACGGAAAGCAATTCATGAAGAAATTCTCCAACGCCCTCATGCCACCAATGCTTTTGTAGATGATTTCTTGGTTGAACTCGCATCCAACCAAGAACAGACGAGGGGCGGGTCAGCAAGTATCACCACCGGTGAGAAGACCAGATGTTAGGTGCAAACACTAGTACAAAACAGGGCTTTCGTCACAGGGCAATATTCACATTAGTCCCGGTTCAGTCACGAACCGGGACTAATGTGAGCATTGGTCCCGGTTCGTGCGGCTAAGGAATTAGTCCCGGTTCACCTGGGCCCTTTAGTCCCGGTTGGTGCCACGAACCGGGACTAAAGGGTGCGATGCCCATTAGTACCGGTTGGTGGCACCAACCGGGACTAAAGGTTAGACCTTTAGGCCCGGTTGGTGCCACCAACCGGTACTAATGGGCTTTGAGGCATTAGTACCGGTTCATGGCACGAACCGGTACTAAAGGTCCCATTTTCAAACTCTACCCCCCCGGACCGCCTTTTCAGTTTTAAAAAAAACAAAAGAAAATGATGAAAATGTCAAAAAAATAAAATAAATAAGTTTCCCATGTGATATGTGGTCTAGTTGTTGGGAAAATTTACAAATATGAATTTCGACTTTATTTGCAAAATCTCTCGGGAATTTGTAAAATGGGCATAACTTTTGCATACGAACTCGGATTAAAAAGTTTTTTATATGAAAAATCATCTACTCGGAAAGTTACATCCGAATTTAACTGGGGGAACCCCGTTAAACATTTTCAAAATCCTCAAAAACCTAACAGAAAAAAGTTACGGGGCTTTTAAGATCTGGAGAGGCAAAAAAATTCAAAAAAAAATCAAACTGTGGTCAAACAATGGTCAAACTAATTATTCTAGAATATTAGTGTTACTAAATAATTATTTCAGTTTTTTTGAATTTTGGTCAAATCTGGTCAAACTGTGGTCAAACTGTGGTCAAACAGTGGTCAAACAATGGTCAAATAATTATTCCAGAAATATTAGTGTTACTAAATAATTATTGTTTTTTAAAACAATAGTTTCGAACTCAAACAGTGAAATGTGTCACTTCATGCTCAAGCTAAATTCCTGAGGGTTAATAGGATTGACATCTTACTATTGTCAGGAAAACAACAAGTGCAGACTTGGAAACGAGGGAGAATATAACCCGGAAGTTAAGCGTGCTCAGGCCGGAGTAGTGAGAGGATGGGTGACCGTCCGGTAAGTTAGATGATTTGAAATGATGAGGGGTGATTAGAGATTAGAGGATAAATTGAGCAGTGATGAGGGGTGGTGATTAGAGATTAGAGGTTAAAATAATTCAGAAATTTGAAAATAAAAAAAATCAAAAAAATTCGCAAAAAAAATTTCAAAAAAAAAATCAGAAAATTTCCTTTAGTCCCGGTTGGTGTTACCAACCGGGACTAAAGGTGGAGCTTCACGTGGCCGCGGCCTTTAGTCCCGGTTCGTGTAAGAACCGGGACTAAAGGGGGGAGGCATTAGTAACGACCCTTTAGTCCCGGTTCAAAAACCGGGACTAAAGGCCCTTACCAACCGGGACAAAAGCCCCCTTTTCTACTAGTGAAATGGATATCTACTGGTTTGGACATGGCGAAGATACATGTGGATGGAGGACTATCGAGGGATGGAAGAACATGAGCATCCACAACAGTCTGTAGGGAGCATGCAGGCAATTGTTTGGGCTCCTCGGCAATTGTGTTTGGTAAAATAACAGATCCATCAACACTAGAAGCTCTTGCTTGTAGAGTAGCTTTAGCACTGGCCCTTGATCTCTCGTTGAGGCGAATCGTTATTGCATGTGAATGTAGGCCCATGATATAAAAAAACAAGCAGGGTTCAGAGGGGAGATACAGTGCAATATAAAGGAGATTGAAGCAAGATCGAAGGAGTTCATCAACTGTGATTTCATGTATGAAGGAAGGGTGCTAAATTTTGAAGCACATAGTTTAGCGAAATTTTCTTCATCTTAGCTGAAGGGCCGCCATATGTGGCTAGGCTTACCCGAGGACCCAATTATTATTCCTGTAAATCAAACTCCGTCTTAATAAATTGTGGTTTACCGCTCACGAAAAAAATCTCTCACGCATTTTTGCAGTTTAGCAAATAGAAAAAAAATGAAAATGGGCCAGCCCAATGTGTCGAGGGGGTATGCGCCGTTTGGAAAAATAACGAAGGAACGGGCACCATTTAAGAAACACTGGTTTTTGCGGGACCGCAAGATCAAGCGAAGCTAGAAACCGAGGACATATGCACCCAAAGTAGAGGGAGGCCCAGTCACAAGAGAGCCAAGACGAGGCCTTGACATGTGTTATGTTGTCATTTAAATCCATCGGAAAACATACGAGGCCGATAATTTACGGGACTTGGCATAGTGTCTTCATACGGCCCCTGGAGGGTGTGGTAAAAATTTAAGAGCGTTATGCAGAAGCCTTCCCAGAGACTTGATGAGTCAAGAATTTGTGACTTTATTAGGAGTTTTGACTTGGTTTCATCGGGTTCCCATTGTCTCTTGGTTATTTCTAACCCTAATACTTCGAGAGTGAAGAAAACTTGTTTTTTCATAGTTTGGCAGGAAAAGTCATTTGTGGAAAGAAACCAAGGCGAAGTACACCTAATCAAGTCATTTGGAGCAGCTTTCATGGTGGGAAGATGCGCTCTAGTGGCAGCGGTCATACCAGGAGCCGCTGGCTCCCCCTCATCTACAAGAACTTATGTGAAAGGCATGATGGAGTCAAATCCAGCAAATTTCGGTAATGGGTCCTGAGCTGGTAGCCTTAGCACAATGGTAACAGATGGCACAGGGATTTATCCAGGTTCATGCTCTCTCTAAGAGATAATACCCTACGCCCATCTTTGATTGTATTGACTTGGAGGGAGTACAAGTTAGGTAGATCTACCATGAGATCTTGTGTGTATGAGAGTTGACATCTACTGTTCTCACCCCTCGACTTATATAGATACCGGGGGTGCTATAAATGTTCAGACGGTCGGTTCATGATTTCATTGACTATAAATGTTCAATTTCGTGTTTATGTTTGAAGCTATTTTGACCAATCTTGTCAAATGCATGTCGCCTGGTTGACTGTTTGAAATTTCCTTTAATCAATAGGTTCATCTCGTTGTTGCACACGACTTTCGTGTTGTATGTATTCTATTTCAACGATAGTAGACGAGTACATATACAACTCACCAGTCCCTTCTAAACTCCCTAGTGTACTGTACAACGGTGCTTCGAATGTGTGGTTGTGCGTGTGATGTTCATGCGAATGTGTGGCTGTGTTGTCACGTATGTGTGTGTTGTTCATGTGAACGTGTGCGTGTACTGTCACGTGTGCGTGTACTCTACTGTAACCTCTCTGTTCACGTGTACCTGTTAACTCCTAATTGCGATGCATGTATGCAACCAAATGTCATGTCCAACATCAGCCCAGCCCAATGCAGACGACCAAATACCGGAGAAAAACTGCTTTCACAACGCACACAACCCATATGACTACATTCGCACACCATTTTTTGCACTGTTTTCCTCAACCAGGCTCCGTTCAGCCTGACCCTTTTTTCAATGCAACCTCTAGAAATCTCCGCAGGTAACCAAACAAACCCGAAGAGGATCAACCTCCACAGGGGTTTGATGATGTCACGGGCGAGCCGAGTGTTGGGAATCGTAGCATAATTTAAAATTTTCCTACGCTCACCAAGATGCATCTATGGAGTCTACTAGTAACGAGGGGAAAGGAGTGGATCTACATACCCTTGTAGATCGCGAGCGGAAGCGTTCCAATGAACGTGGATGACGGAGTCGTACTCGCCGTGATCCAAATCACCGATGACCGAGTGCCGTAACGTACGGCACCTCCGCGTTCAACACACGTACGGTGCAGCGACATCTCCTCCTTCTTGATCCAGCAAGGGGGGAGGAGAGGTTGATGGAGATCCAACAGCATGACGGCGTGGTGGTGGATGTAGCGGGTCTCCGGCAGGGCTTCGCAAGCTTCTGCGAGAGAGAGAGAGGTGTTGCAGGGGAGGAGGGAGGCGCCCAAGGCTTAGATGTTGCTGCCCTCCCTTCCCCCCACTATATATAGGGCCAAGGGAGAGGGGGGGGGGGCGCAGCCTTGCCCCTTCCTCCAAGGAAGGGTGCGGCCAGGGGGGAGTCCTTCCCCCCCAAGGCACCTCGGAGGTGCCTTCCCCCTTTAGGACTCTCCCTTTTTTCTTATCTCTTGCGCATGGGCCTCTTGGGGCTGGTGCCCTTGGCCCATATAGGCCAAGGCGCACCCCTTACAGCCCATGTGGCCCCCCGGGGCTGGTGGACCCCCCTTGGTGGACCCCCGGACCCCTTTCGGCACTCCCGGTACAATACCGATAAAGCGCGAAACTTTTCCGGCGACCAAAATAAGACTTCCCATATATAAATCTTTACCTCCGGACCATTCCGGAACCTCTCGTGACGTCCGGGATCACATCCGGGACTCCGAACAACTTTCGGGTTTCCGCATACATATATCTCTACAACCCTAGCGTCACCGGACCTTAAGTGTGTAGACCCTACGGGTTCGGGAGACATGCAGACATGACCGAGACGCCTCTCCGGTCAATAACCAACAGCGGGATCTGGATACCCATGTTGGCTCCCACATGTTCCACGATGATATCATCGGATGAACCATGGTGTCGAGGATTCAATCAATCCGTATGCAATTCCCTTTGTCAAACGGTATGTTACTTGCCCGAGATTCGATCGTCGGTATCCCAATACCTTGTTCAATCTCGTTACCGGCAAGTCTCTTTACTCGTACCGCAATGCATGATCCCGTGACTAACGCCTTAGTCACATTGAGCTCATTATGATGATGCATTACCGAGTGGGCCCAGAGATACCTCTCCGTTTACACGGAGTGACAAATCCCAGTCTCGATCCGTGCCAACCCAACAGACACTTTCGGAGATACCCGTAATGCACCTTTATAGTCACCCAGTTACGTTGTGACGTTTGGCACACCCAAAGCACTCCTACGGTATCCGGGAGTTGCATGATCTCATGGTCTAAGGAAAAGATACTTGACATTGGAAAAGCTCTAGCAAACGAAACTACACGATCTTTTATGCTATGCTTAAGTTGGGTCTTGTCCATCACATCATTCTCCTAATGATGTGATCCCGTTATCAATGACATCCAATGTCCATAGTCTGGAAACCATGACTATCTGTTGATCAACGAGCTAGTCAACTAGAGGCTTACTAGGGACAGGTTGTGGTCTATGTATTCACACATGTATTACGATTTCCGGACAATACAATTATAGCATGAATAGTAGACAATTACCATGAACAAAGAAATATAATAATAACCATTTATTATTGCCTCTAGGGCATATTTCCAACAGTCTCCCACTTGCACTAGAGTCAATAATCTAGTTCACATCACCATGTGATTAACACTCACTGGTCACATCACCATGTGACCAACATCTAAAGAGTTTACTAGAGTCATCAATCTAGTTCACATCATTATGTGATTATCACTCAATGTGTTCTGGTTTGGTCATGTTATGCTTGTGAGAGAGGTTATTAGTCAACGGGTCTGAACCTTTCAGAACCGTGTGCTTTACGAATATCTATGTCATCTTGTGGATGCTACCACGCGCTATTTGGAGCCATTTCAAATAATTGCTCTACTATACGAATCCGGTTTACTACTCAGAGTTATCCGTATTAGTGTCAAAGTTCGCATCGACGTAACCCTTTACGACGAACTCCTTTCCACCTCCATAATCGAGAAAAATTCCTTAATCCACTAGGTACTAAGGATAAGTTCGACCGCTGTCATGAGATCCTTTCCGGATCACCATTGTACCCCCTTGACCAACTCATGGCAAGGCACACTACATGTGCGGTACACAGCATAGCATACTATAGAGCCTACGTCTAAAGCATAGGGGACGACCTTCGTCCTTTCTCTACCTTCTGCTGTGGTCAGGTCTTGAGTCTCACTCAATACTCACACCTTGTAACACAGCCAAGAACTCCTTCTTTGCTGATCTATTTTGAACTCTTTCAAAATCATGTCAAGGTGTGCTGTCTTTTGAAAGTATCATCAGGCGTCTTGATCTATCTCTATGGATATTGATGCCCAATATGTAAGCAGCTTTATCCAAGTCTTCCTTTGAAAAACTCCTTTCAAACAACCCTTTATGCTTTCCAGAAATTTTACATCATTTCGGATCAACAATATGTCATTCACATATACTTATCAGAAATGTTGTAGCGCTCCCACTCACTTTATTGTAAATACAAGTTTCTAACAAACTTTGTATAAACCCAAAAACTTTGATCACCCCATCAAAGCATATATTCTGACTCCGAGATGCTTGCTCTAATCCATGGAAGGATCGCTGGAGCTAGCATACCTTTTAGCATCCTTAGGATCGACAAAACCTTTCTGATTGTATCACATACAACCTTTCCTTACGAAAACTGGTAAGGAAACTTGTTTTTGACATCCATCTGCCAGATTTCATAAATGTAGCTAATGCTAACATGATTCCGACGGACCTAAGCATCGCTACGGATGAGAAAAACTCATCGTAGTCAACTCCTTGAACTTGTGAAAATACTCTTCGCCACAAGTCGAGCTTCATAGACGGTAACATTACCGTCCATGTCCGTCTTCTTCTTAAAGATCCATTTATCTCAATGGCTTGCCGATCATCGGGCAAGTTCACCAAAGTCCATGCTTTGTTCTGATACATGGATTCTATCTCGGATTTCATGGCCTCGAGCCATTCGTCGGAATATGGGCCCACCATCGCTTCTCCATAGCTCGTAGGTTCATTGTTGTCTAGCAACATGACTTCCAAGACAGGATCATGCATTACTCTGAAGTAGTGCGCATCCTCGTCGTCCTACGAGGTTTGGTAGTGACTTTATCCGAAGTTTTATGATCACTATCATAAGCTTCCACTTCAATTGGTGTAGGTGCCACAGGAACAACTTCCTGTGCCCTGCTACATACCAGTTGAAGCGACGGTTCAATAACCTTATCAAGTCTCCACCATCCTCCCACTCAATTCTTTCGAGAGAAACTTTTCCTCGAGAAAGGACTCGTTTCTAGAAGCAATTACTTTTGCTTCCAGATCTGAAATAGGAGGTATACCCAACTGTTTTTGGGTATTCTATGAAGATGCATTTATCCGCTTTGGGTTCGAGCTTATCAACCTGGAACTTTTTCACATAAGCATCGCAGCCCCAAACTTTTAAGAAACGACAACTTAGGTTTCTATAAACGGTGTCGTCTCAACGGAATTGGGTGATGCCCCTTTTAAAGTGAATGCGGTTGTCTCTAATGCCTAACCCATAAACGATAGTGGTAATTTGATAAGAAACATCATGGTATGCACCATATCCAATAGGGTGCAGTTATGATGTTCGGACACACCATCACACTATGGTGTTCCAGGCGGTATTAATTGTGAAACACTTTCCACAATGTCTCAATTGTGTGCCAAACTCGTAACTTAGATACTCATCTCTATGATCATATCACATACATTTTATCCTCTTGTCACGATGATCTTCAACTTCACTCTGAAATTACTTGAACATTTCAATAATTCAGACTAGTGTTTCATCAAGTAAATACACTCAGTATCTACTCAAATCATCTGTGAAGTAAGAACATAACGATATCCACTGCATGCCTTAGCATTCATTGGACTGCATACATCTAAATGTATTACTTCCAATAAATTGCTCTCTTGTTCCATCTTACTGAAAACGAGGCCTTTCAGTCATCTTGCCCATGTGGTATGATTTGCATGTCTCAAGTGATTTATAATCAAGTGAGTCCAAACGATCCATCTGTATGGAGTTTCTTCATGCATATATACCAATAGACATGGTTCGCATGTCTCAATCTTTTCAAAAATGAGTGAGTCTAAAGATCCACCTACATGGAGCTTCTTCATGCGTTCTACACCAATATGACTCAAATTGCAGTGCCACAAGTATGTGGTACTATCATTACTATTTTATATCTTTTGGCACGAACATGTGTATCAATACGATCGAGATTCATTTTAGGTGCAAGACCATTGAAGGTATTATTCAAATAAACAGAGTAACCATTATTCTCCTTAAATGAATAACCGTTTTGCGGTAAACATAATCCAATCATGTTCAACGCAAACACCAAATCTCGATGGTAGAGGGAGCATGCGATGCTTGATCACATCAACCTTGGAAACACTTCCAACACATATCGTCATCTCACCTTTAGCTAGTCTCCATTTATTCCGCAACTTTTATTTCGAGTTACTAACACTTAGCAACCGAACCAGTATCTAATACCCTGGTGCTGCTAGGAGTACTAGTAAAGTACACATTCATATAACGTATATCCAATATACTTCTGTCGACCTTGCCTGCCTTCTCATCTACCAAGTATCTAGGGTAGTACTGCTTTAGTGACCGTTCCTCTCATTACAGAAGCACTTAGTCTCGGGTTTGGGTTCAACCTTGGGATTCTTCACTAGAGCAGCAAACGACTTGCTGTTTCATGAAGTATCCCTTTTTTTCCTTGCCCTTCTAGAAACTAGTGGTTTTACTAACCATCAACAATTGATGCTCCTTTTTGATTTCTACTTTCGCGGTGTCAAACATCGCGAGTTGCTCAAGGATCATCATCTATCCTTGATATTTATAGTTCATCACGAAGCTCTACTAGCTTGGTGGCAGTGACTATGGAGAACTATCACTATCTCATCTGGGAGATTAACTCCCACTCGATTCAAGCGATTGTGGTACTCAGACAATCTGAGCACACGCTCAACAATTGAGCTTTTCTCCCTTAGTTTGCAGGCTTAAGAAACTTGTCAGAGGTCTCATACCTCTTGACGTGGGCACTAGTCTGAAATCCCAATTTCAGTCTTCGGAACATCTCACATGTTCTGCGACGTTTCAAAAACGTCTCTTGTGCCACAATTCTAAACCGTTAGCATTACGCATTGAACTATCACGTAGTCATCAAAACGTGTATGTCAGATGTTTCGTAACATCTACAGACGACGCTGAGGTTCAGCACACCGAGCGGTGCATTAAGGACATAAGCCTTCTGTGTAGTAATGAGGACAATCCCCAGTTTACGGACCCAGTCCGCATAATTGCTACTACCAACTTTCAACTAAATTTTCTCTAGGAACATATCTTAATCAGTAGAACTAAAGCGCAAGCTATGACATAATTTGCAAATACCTATTTGACTATGTTCATGATAATGAAGTTCATCTGATTATGAACTCCCACTCAGATAGACATCCCTCTAGTCATCTAAGTGAAACATGATCCGAGTTCAACTAGGCCGTGTCCGATCATCACGTGAGACGGACTAGTCAAGATCGGTGGACATCTCCATGTTGATCGTATCTTCTATACGACTCATGCTCGATCTTTCGGTCCTCCGTGTTCCGAGGCCATGTCTGTACATGCTAGGCTCGTCAAGTCAACCTAAGTGTATTGTGTGTGTTTCGAGGCCATGTCTGTACATGCTAGGCTCGTCAACACCCGTTGTATTCGAACGTAAGAATCTATCACACCCGATCATCACGTGGTGCTTCGAAACGACGAACCTTCGCAACGGTGCACAGTTAGGGTGAACACTTTCTTGAAATTATTATAAGGGATCATCCTACTTGCTACCGTCGTTCTAAGCAAATAAGATGCAAAAACATGATAAACATCACATGCAATCAAATAGTGATATGATATGGCCAATATCATTATGCTCCTTTGATCTCTATCTTCGGGGCACCATGATCATCTTTGTCACCGGCATGACACCATGATCTCCATCATCATGATCTCCATCATTGTGTCTTCATGAAGTCGTCACGCCAACGATTACTTCTACTTCTATGGCTAACTCGTTTAGCAACAAAGTAAAGTAATTTACATGGCGTTATTCAATGACACGCA
>NW_025227672.1:25419-26345 GCF_018294505.1 Triticum aestivum | reverse complement strand
AACAGATGAGTTTTCGTCTGAAACCCTGATACTTTGAAAGAGATTGTCCAATTTGCACACGAAGTGCATCTAGTTTTTGTGGTGACCCTCCCTACATTTTTGCACATGCTATGCGGGTGAAATGATGATATCATGCCAAGTTTCAACCTTTTCAGAGTTCATTTGTAGAGCTTTTCAATTTCAGGGCAATTTAGCTCAAAACAAATCAGTAAATGCATTAAAAATAGCAAATTATGACAGAAAGGGTTGAAAGTTGATGACGTGGCTTTGAACGTTGCATGCTGGATGCAAAAAAGTCCGGAGTTGTAATAAGTTATTAAAATTTTGAATTGCCGGTGTAACAGATGAGTTTTTGTCCGAAACCCTGATATTTCGAAAGAGATTGTCCAGTTTGTACACGAAGTGCATCCAGTTTTTGCCATTACCCTCTCTACTTTTTTGCAAATGCTCTGCGGGTGAAATGATGATACCATGCCAACTTTCAACCTTTTCAGAGTTTATTTATAGACGTTTTCAATTTCATGGCCATTTAGCTTAAAACAAATCAGTAAATGCATTAAAAATAGCAAATTATGTCAGAAAGGGTTGAAAGTTGATGACGTGGCTTTGAATGTTGCATGCTGGATGCAAAAAAGTTCGGAGTTGTAATAAGTTATTAAAATTTTGAATTGCCGGTGTAACAGATGAGTTTTCGTCCGAAACCCTGATACTTCAAAAGAGATTATCCAGTTTGCACACGAAGTGCATCCAGTTTTTGCGGTGACCCTCTCTACTTTTTTGCACATGCTACGCGGGTGAAATGATGATACCATGCCAAGTTTCAACCTTTTCAGAGATCATTTCTAGAGCTTTTCAATTTCAGGGCCATTTAGCTCAAAACAAATCGGTAAATGCATGAAAAATAGCAAATTATGTCGGAAAGGGTT
>NW_025227672.1:19797-20317 GCF_018294505.1 Triticum aestivum | reverse complement strand
AAAGGGTTGAAAGTTGATGACGTGGCTTTGAATGTTGCATGCTGGATGCAAAAAACGTCCAGAGTTGTAATAAGTTATTAAAATTTTTAATTGCCGGTGTAACAGATGAGTTTTCGTCCGAAACCCTGATACTTCGAAAGAGATTGTCCAGTTTGCACACGAAGTGCATCCAGTTTTTGCGGTGACCCCCTCTACTTTTTTGCACATGCTATGCGGGTGAAATGATGATGCCATGCCAAGTTTCAACCTTTTCAGAGTTCATTTCTAGAGCTTTTCAATTTCAGACCCATTTAGCTCAAAACAAATCGGTAAATGCATGAAAAATAGCAAATTATGTCGGAAAGGGTTGAAAGTTGATGACATGGTTTTGAATGGAGCATGCTGAACGGAAAAACGTCCGGAGTTGTAATAAGTTATTAAAATTTTGAATTTTCAGTGTAACAGATAAGTTTTTCTCCGAAACCCAGATACTTCGGAAGAGATTGTCCAGTTTGTACACGAAGTGCATCCAGTTTTTGCC
>NW_025227672.1:15132-15796 GCF_018294505.1 Triticum aestivum | reverse complement strand
AGCAAATTATGTCGGAAAGGGTTGAAAGTTGATGACATGGTTTTGAATGGAGCATGCTGAACGGAAAAAACGTCCAGAGTTGTAATAAGTTATTAAAATTTTGAATTGTCCGAAACCCAGATACTTCGAAAGGGATTGTCCAGTTTGTACACGAAGTGCATCCAGTTTTTGCCATGACCCTCTCTATTTTTTTGCACATGCTCTGCGGGTGAAATGATGATACCATGCCAAGTTTCAACCTTTTCAGTGTTCATTTGTAGAGCTTTTCAATTGCAGGGCCATTTAGCTTAAAACAAATCAGTAAATGCATTAAGAATAGCAAATTCTGTCAGAAAGGGTTGAAAGTTGATGACGTGGCTTTGAATGTTGCATGTTGGATGCAAAAAAGTCCGGAGTTGTAATAAGTTATTAAAATTTTGAATTGCCGGTGTAACAGATGAGTTTTCGTCCGAAACCCTGATACTTCGAAAGAGATTGTCCAGTTTGCACACGAAGTGCATCTAGTTTTTTCCATGACCCTCTCTACTTTTTTGCAGATGCTATGCGGGTGAAATGATGAAACCATGCCAAGTTTCAATCTTTTCAGAGTTCATTTCTAGAGTTTTTCAATTTCAGGGCCATTTAGCTCAAAACAAGTCAGTAAATGCATTAAAAATAGCAAATT
>NW_025227672.1:13257-14962 GCF_018294505.1 Triticum aestivum | reverse complement strand
CCAGTTTGCACACGAAGTGCATCTAGTTTTTGCGCTGACCCTCTCTACTTTTTTGCACAAGCTATGCGGGTGAAATGATGATACCATGCCAAGTTTCAACCTTTTCAGAGTTCATTTGTAGAGCTTTTCAATTTCAGGGCCATTAAGCTCAAAACAAATCGGTAAATGCATGAAAAATAGCAAATTATGTCGGAAATGGTTGAAAGTTGATGACGTGGTTTTGAATGCAGCATGCTGAATGGAAAAAACGTCCGGAGTTGTAATAAGTTACTAAATTTTTGAATTGCCGGTGTAACAGATGAGATTTCGTCCGAAAACCTGATACTTCGAAAGAGATTGTCCAGTTTGTACACGAAGTGCATCTAGTTTTTTCTGTGACCCTTTCAACTTTTTTGCACATGCTATGCTGGTAAAATGATGAAACCATGCCAAGTTTCAACCTTTTTCAGAGTTCATATGTAGAGTTTTTCAATTTCAGGGCCATTTAGCTCAAAACCAATCAGTAAATGCATTAAAAATAGCAAATTACGTCAGAAAGGGTTGGAAGTTGATGACGTGGCTTTGAATGGTGCATGCTGGATGCAAAAAACGTCCGGAGATGTAACAAATTATTAAAATTTTGAATTGCCGGTGTAACAGATGAGTTTTCGTCTGAAACCCTGATACTTCGAAAGAGATTGTCCAGTTTGCACACGAAGTGCATCCAGTTTTTGCGGTGACCCTCTCTAGTTTTTTGCACATGCTATGCGGGTGAAATGATGATACCATGCCAAGTTTCAACCTTTTCAGAGTTCATTTGTAGAGCTTTTCAATTTAGGGCAATTTAGCTCAAAACAAATCGGTAAATGCATGAAAAATAGCAAATTATGTCGGAAAGGGTTGAAAGTTGATGACGTGGCTTTGAATGCAGCATGCTGAATGGAAAAACGTCCGGAGTTGTAATAAGTTATTAAAATTTTGAATTGCCGGTGTAACAGATGAGTTTTCGTCCGAAACCCTGATACTTCGAAAGAGATTGTCCAGTTGGTACATGAAGTGCATCTACTTTTTTCCGTGACCCTTTCAACTTTTTGCACATGCTATGCGGGTCAAATGATGATACCATGCCAAGTTTCAACCTTTTTCAGAGTTCATATGTAGAGTTTTTCAATTTCAGAGCCATTTAGCTCAAAACAAATCAGTAAATGCATTAAAAATTGTAAATTACGTCAGAAAGGGTTGAAAGTTGATGACGTGGCTTTGAATGGTGCATGCTGGATGCGAAAAACGTCCGGAGAAGTAATAAGTTATTAAAATTTTGAATTGCCGGTGTAACAGATGAGTTTTCATCTGAAACACTGGTACTTCGAAATAGATTGTCCAGTTTGCACACGAAGTGCATCTAGTTTTTGCGGTGACCCTCTCTACTTTTTTGCACTTGCTATGCGGGTGAAATGATGATACCATGCCAAGTTTCAACCTTTTCAGAGTTCATTTGTAGAGCTTTTCAATTTCAGGGCAATTTAGCTGAAAACAAATCAGTAAATGCATTAAAAATAGCAAATTATGTCAGAAAGGGTTGAAAGTTGATGACGTGGCTTTGAATGTTGCATCCTGGATGCAAAAAAGTCCGGAGTTGTGATAAGTTATTAAAATTTTGAATTGCCCGTGTAACAGATGAGTTTTCGTCCGAAACCCAGATACTTCGAAAGAGATTGTCCAGTTT
>NW_025227672.1:9812-12118 GCF_018294505.1 Triticum aestivum | reverse complement strand
AGAGTTCATTTGTAGAGCTTTTGAATTTCAGGGCAATTTAGCTCAAAACAAATAAGTAAATGCATTAAAAATAGCAAATCATGTCAGAAAGGGTTGAAAGTTGATGACGTGGCTTTGAATGATGCATGCTGGATGCAAAAAACGTCCGGAGTTGTAATAAGTTATTAAAATTTTGAATTACCGGTGTAACAGATGAGTTTTCGTCCGAAACCCTGATACTTCGAAAGAGATTGTCCAGTTTGCACACGAAGTGCATCCAGTTTTTGCGGTGACCCTCTCTACTTTTTTGCACATGCTATGCGGGTGAAATGATGATACCATGGCAAGTTTCAACCTTTTCAGAGTTCATTTATAGAGCTTTTCAATTTCAGGGCCATTTAGCTCAAAAGAAATCGGTAAATGCATGAAAAATAGCAAATTATGTCGGAAAGGGTTGACAGTTGATGACATGGTTTTGAATGCAGCATGCTGAACGGAAAAAACGTCCGGAGTTGTAATAAGTTATTAAAATTTTGAATTGCCGGTGTAACAGATAAGTTTTTGTCCGAAACCCAGATACTTCGAAAGAGATTGTCCAGTTTGTACATGAAGTGCATCCAGTTTTTGCCATGACCCTCTCTACTTTTTCGCACATGCTCTGCGGGTGAAATGATGATCCCATGCCAAGTTTAAACCTTTTTAGAGTTTATTTATAGAGCTTTTCAATTTCAGGGCCATTTAGCCTAAAACAAATCAGTAAATGCATTAAAAATAGAAAATTATGTCAAAAAGGGTTGAAAGTTGATGACGTGGCTTTGAATGTTGCATGCTGGATACAAAAAACGTCCAGAGTTGTAAGAAGTTATTAAAATTTTGAATTGCCGGTGTAACAGATGAGTTTTCGTCCGAAACCCTGATACTTCGAAAGAGATTGTCCAGTTTGCACACGAAGTGCATCTAGTTTTTTCCGTGACCCATTCAACTTTTTTGCACATGCTATGCTGGTGAAATGATGAAACCATGCAAAGTTTCAACCTTTTCAGAATTCATATGTAGAGCTTTTCAATTTCAGGGCCATTTAGCTCAAAACAAATCAGTAAATGCATTAAAAATAGCAAATTATGTTAGAAAGGGTTGAAAGTTGATGACGTTGCTTCGAGTGTCACATGCTGGATGCAAAAAACGTCCGGAGATGTAATAAGTTATTAAAATTTTGAATTGCCGGTGTAACAGATGAGTTTTCGTCCGAAACCCTGATACTTCGAAAGAGATTGTCCAGTTTGCACACGAAGTGCATCTAGTTTTTGCGGTGACCCTCTCTACTTTTTTGCACATGCTAAGCGGGTGAAATGATGATACCATGCCAAGTTTCAACCTTTTCAGATCTCATTTGTAGAGCTTTTCAATTTCAGGGCCATTTAGCTCAAAACAAATCGGTAAATGCATGAAAAATAGCAAATTATGTTGGAAAGGGTTGAAAGTTGATGACATGGTTTTGAATGGAGCATCCTGAACGGAAAAAACGTCCGGAGTTGTAATAAGTTATTAAAATTTTGAATTGCCGGTGTAACAGATAAGTTTTTGTCCGAAACCCAGATACTTCGAAAGAGATTGTCCAGTTTGTACATGAAGTGCATCCAGTTTTTGCCATGACCCTCTCTAATTTTTCGCACATGCTCTGCGGGTGAAATGATGATACCATGCCCAGTTTCAACCTTTTCAGAGTTTATTTATAGAGCTTTTCAATTTCAGGGCCATTTAGCTTAAAACAAATCAGTAAATGCATTAAAAATAGCAAATTATGTCAGAAAGGGTTGAAAGTTGATGACGTGGCTTTGAATGTTGCATGCTGGATATAAAAAACGTCCGGAGATGTAATAAGTTATTAAAATTTTGAATTGCCGGTGTAACAGATGTGTTTTCGTCCGAAACCCTGATACTTCGAAAGAGATTGTCCAGTTTGCACACGAAGTGCATCTAGTTTTTGCGGTGACCCTCTCTACTTTTTTGCACATGCTATGCGAGTGAAATGATGATACCATGCCAAGTTTCAACCTTTTTCGGAGTTCATATGTAGAGTTTTTCAATTTCAGGGCCATTTAGCTCAAAACAAATCAGTAAATGCATTAAAAATAGAAAATTATGTCAGAAAGGGTTGAAACTTGATGACATGGCTTTGAATGGTGCATGCTGAATGCAAAAAACGTCCGAAGTTGTAATAAGTTATTAAAATTTTGAATTGCCGGTGTAACAGATGAGTTTTCGTCCGAAACCCTGATATTTCGAAAGAGATTGTCCAGTTGGTACACGAAGTGCATCTAGTTTTT
>NW_025227672.1:8497-9802 GCF_018294505.1 Triticum aestivum | reverse complement strand
ATAAGTTATTAAAATTTTGAATTGCCGGTGTAACAGATGAGTTTTCGTTCGAAGCCCTGATACTTCGAAAGAGATTGTCCAGTTTGCACACGAAGTGCATCTAGTTTTTGCGGTGACCGTCTCTACTTTTTTGCACATGCTATGCGGGTGAAATGATGATACCATGCCAAGTTTCAACCTTTTCAGAGTTCATTTGTAGAGCTTTTCAATTTCAGGGCCATTTAGCTCAAAACAAATCGGTAAATGCATGAAAAATAGCAAATTATGTCGAAAAGGGTTGAAAGTTGATGACGTGGTTTTGAATGCAGCATGCTGCATGGAAAAAACGTCCGGAGATGTAATAAGTTATTAAAATTTTGAATTGCCGGTGTAACAGATGTGTTTTCGTCCGAAACCCTGATACTTCGAAAGAGATTGTCCAGTTTGCACACGAAGTGCATCTAGTTTTTGCGGTGACCCTCTCTACTTTTTTGCACATGCTATGCGAGTGAAATGATGATACCATGCCAAGTTTCAACCTTTTTCGGAGTTCATATGTAGAGTTTTTCAATTTCAGGGCCATTTAGCTCAAAACAAATCAGTAAATGCATTAAAAATAGAAAATTATGTCAGAAAGGGTTGAAACTTGATGACATGGCTTTGAATGGTGCATGCTGAATGCAAAAAACGTCCGAAGTTGTAATAAGTTATTAAAATTTTGAATTGCCGGTGTAACAGATGAGTTTTCGTCCGAAACCCTGATATTTCGAAAGAGATTGTCCAGTTGGTACACGAAGTGCATCTAGTTTTTTCCGTGACCCTTTCAACTTTTTTGCAGATGCTATGCGGGTGAAATGATGATACCATGCCAAGTTTCAACCTTTTTCAGAGTTCATATGTAGAGTTTTTCAATTTCAGGGCCATTTAACTCGAAACAAATCAGTAAATGCACTAAAAATAGCAAATTATGTCAGAATGGGTTGAAAGTTGATGACGTGGCTTTGAATGTTGCAGGCTGGATGCAAAAAACATCCGGAGTTGTCATAAGTTATTAAAAATTTGAATTGCCGATGTAACAGATGAGTTTTCGTCCGAAACCCTGATACTTCGAAAGAGATTGTCCAGTTTGCACACGAAGTGCATCTAGTTTTTGCGGTGACCCGCTCTACTTTTTTGCACATGCTATGCGGGTGAAATGATGATACCATGCCAAGTTTCAACCTTTTCAGAGTTCATTTGTAGAGCTTTTCAATTTCAGGGCCATTTAGCTCAAAACAAATGAGTAAATGCATTAAAAATAGAAAATTATGTCAGAAAGGGTTGAAA
>NW_025227672.1:7906-8406 GCF_018294505.1 Triticum aestivum | reverse complement strand
GTTTCAACCTTTTCAGAGTTCATTTGTAGAGCTTTTCAATTTCAGGGCCATTTAGCTCAAAACAAATCGGTAAATGCATGAAAAATAGCAAATTATGTTGGAAAGGGTTGAAATTTGATGACATGGTTTTGAATGGAGCATTCTGAACGGAAAAAACGTCCGGAGTTGTAATAAGTTATTAAAATTTTGAATTGCCGGTGTAACAGATAAGTTTTTGTCCAAAACCCAAATACTTCGAAAGAGATTGTCCAGTTTGTACATGAACTGCATCCAGTTTTTGCCATGACCCTCTCTAATTTTTCGCACATGCTCTGCGGGTGAAATGATGATACCATGCCCAGTTCCAACCTTTTCAGAGTTTATTTATAGAGCTTTTCAATTTCAGTGCCATTTAGCTCAAAACAAATCAGTAAATGCATTAAAAATAGCAAATTATGTCAGAAAGGGTTGAAAGTTGATGACGTGGCTTTGAATGTCGCATGCTGGATATAAAAAACGTC
>NW_025227672.1:5759-7458 GCF_018294505.1 Triticum aestivum | reverse complement strand
TTTTGAATGGAGCATTCTGAACGGAAAAAACGTCCGGAGTTGTAATAAGTTATTAAAATTTTGAATTGCCGGTGTAACAGATAAGTTTTTGTCCAAAACCCAGATACTTCGAAAGAGATTGTCCAGTTTGTACATGAAGTGCATCCAGTTTTTGCCATGACCCTCTCTAATTTTTCGCACATGCTCTGCGGGTGAAATGATGATACCATGCCCAGTTTCAACCTTTTCAGAGTTTATTTATAGAGCTTTCCAATTTCAGGGCCATTTAGCTCAAAACAAATCGGTAAATGCATGAAAAATAGCAAATTATGTCGAAAAGGGTTGAAAGTTGATGACGTGGTTTTGAATGCAGCATGCTGAATGGAAAAAACGTCCGGAGTTGTAATAAGTTATAAATTTTTTGAATTGCCGGTGTAACAGGTGAGTTTTCCTCAGAAATCCTGATACTTCGAAAGAGATTGTCCAGTTGGTACACGAAGTGCATCTAGTTTTTTCCGTGATCCTATCAACTTTTTTGCACATGCTATGCGGGTGAAATGATGATACCGTGCCAAGTTTCAACCTTTTTCGGAGTTCATATGTAGAGTTTTTCAATTTCCGGGCCATTTAGCTCAAAAGAAATCAGTAAATGCATTAAAAATAGAAAATTATGTCAGAAAGGGTTGAAACTTGATGACATGGCTTTGAATGGTGCATGCTGAATGCAAAAAACGTCCGGAGTTGTAATCAGTTATTAAAATTTTGAATTGCCGGTGTAACAGATGAGTTTTTGTCCGAAACCCTGATATTTCGAAAGAGATTGTCCAGTTGGTACACGAAGTGCATCTAGTTTTTTCCGTGACCCTTTCAACTTTTTTGCAGATGCTATGCAGGTGAAATGTTGATACCATGCCAAGTTTCAACCTTTTTCAGAGTTCATATGTAGAGTTTTTCAATTTCAGGGCCATTTAACTCAAAACAAATCAGTAAATGCATTAAAAATAGCAAATTATGTCAGAAAGGGTTGAAAGTTGATGACGTGGCTTTGAATGCTGCATGCTGGATGCAAGAAACGTCCGGCGATGTAATAAGTTATAAAAAATTTGAATTGCCGGCGTAACAGATGAGTTTTCGTCTCAAAACCCTGATACTTCGAAAGAGATTGTCCAGTTTGCACACGAAGTGCATCCAGTTTTTGCGGTGACCCTCTCTACTTATTTGCACATGCTATGCGGGTGAAATGATGATACCATGCCAAGTCTCAACCTTTTCAGAGTTCATTTGTAGAGCTTTTCAATTTCAGGGCAATTTAGCTCAAAACAAATGAGTAAATGCTTTAAAAATAGAAAATTATGTCAGAAAGGGTTGAAAGTTGATGACGTGGCTTTGAATGTTGCAGGCTGGATGCAAAAAAATCCGGAGTTGTCATAAGTTATTAAAATTTTGAATTGCCGGTGTAACAGATGAGTTTTCGTCCGAAACCCTGATACTTCGAAAGAGATTGTCCAGTTTGTACACGAAGTGCATCCAGTTTTTGCCATGACCCTCTCTACTTTTTTGCAAATGCTCTGCGGGTGAAATGATGACACCATGCCAAGTTTCAACCTTTTTAGAGTTTATATATAGAGCTTTTCAATTTTAGGGCCATTTAGATTAAAACAAATCAGTAAATGCATTAAAAATAGCAATTATGTCAGAAAGGGTTGAAAGTTGATGACGT
>NW_025227672.1:3460-5361 GCF_018294505.1 Triticum aestivum | reverse complement strand
CACGAAGTTCATCTAGTTTTTTCCGTGACCCTTTCAACTTTTTTGCACATGTTATGCTGGTGAAATGATGAAACCATGCCAAGTTTCAACCTTTTCAGAATTCATATGTAGAGTTTTTCAATTTCAGGGCCATTTAGCTCAAAACAAATCAGTAAATGCATTAAAAATAGCAAATTATGTCAGAAAGGGTTTGAATGTTGCATGTTCGATGCAAAAACGTCCGGAGATGTAATAAGTTATTAAAATTTTGAATTGCCGGTGTAACAGATGAGTTTTCGTCCGAAACCCTGATACTTCGAAAGAGATTGTCTAGTTTGCACACGAAATGCATCCAGTTTTTGCGGTGACCCTCTCTACTTTTTTGCACATGCAATGCGGGTGACATGATGATACCATGCCAAGTTTCAACCTCAGGGCCATTTAGCTCAAAACAAATCGGTAAATGCATGAAAAATAGCAAATTATGTCGGAAAGGGATGAAAGTTGATGACATGGTTTTGAATGGAGCATGCTGAACGGACAAAACGTTCGGAGTTGTAATAAGTTATTAAAATTTTGAATTGCCGGTGAAACAGATAAGTTTTCGTCCGAAACCCAGATACTTCGAAAGAGATGGTCCAGTTTGTACACGGAGTGCATCCAGTTTTTGCCATGACCCTCTCTACTTTTGTGCACATGCTCTGCAGGTGAAATGATGATACCATGCCAAGTTTCAACCTTTTCAGAGTTTATTTATAGAGCTTTTCAATTTCAGGGCCATTTAGCTTAAAACAAATCAGTAAATGCATTAAAAATAGCAAATTATGTTAGAAAGGGTTGAAAGTTGATGACGTGGCTTTGAATGTTGCATGTTGGATGCAAAAAACGTCCGGAGTTGTAATAAGTTATTAAAATTTTGAATTGCCGGTGTAACAGATGAGTTTTCGTCCGAAACCCTGATACTTCGAAAGAGATTGTCCAGTTTGCACACGAAGTGCATCCAGTTTTTGCGGTGACCCTCTCTACTTTTTTGCACATGCTATGCGGGTGAAATGATGATACCATGCCAAGTTTCAACCTTTTCAGAGTTCATTTCTAGAGCTTTTCAATTTTAGGGCCATTTAGCTCAAAACGAATCGGTAAATGCATGAAAAATAGCAAATTATGTCGGAAAGGGTTGAAAGTTGATGACATGGTTTTGAATGGAGCAAGCTGAATGGAAAAAACGTCCGGAGTTGTAATAAGTTATTAGAATTTTTAATTGCCGGTGTAACAGATGCGTTTTCGTCCGAAACCCTGATACTTCGAAAGAGATTGTCCGGTTTGCACACGAAGTGCATCTAGTTTTTTCCGTGACCCTCTCTACTTTTTTGCACATGCTATGCGGGTGAAATGATGATACCATGCCAAGTTTCAACCTTTTCAGAGTTCATTTGCAGAGCTTTTCAATTTCAGGGCAATTTAGCGCAAAACAAATCAGTAAATGCATTAAAAATAGCAAATTATCTCACAAAGGGTTGAAAGTTGATGACGTGGCTTTGAATGGTGCATGCTGGATGCAAAAGATTCTGGAGTTGTAATAAGTTATTAAAATATTGAATTGCCGGTGTAACAGATGAGTTTTCGTCCGAAACCCTGATACTTCGAAAGAGATTGTCCAGTTTGCACACGAAGTGCATCCAGTTTTTGCGGTGACCCTCTCTAGTTTTTTGCACTTGCTATGCGGGTGAAATGATGATACCATGCCAAGTTTCAACCTTTTCAGAGTTCATTTCTAGAGCTTTTCAATTTCAGGGCCATTTAGCTCAAAACAAAACGGTAAATGCATGAAAAATAGCAAATTATGTCGGAAAGGGTTGAAAGTTGGTGACATGGTTTTGAATGGAGCATGCTGAACGAAAAAAACGTCCGGAGTTGTAATA
>NW_025227672.1:1331-2630 GCF_018294505.1 Triticum aestivum | reverse complement strand
GCCGGTCTAACAGATGAGTTTTCGTCCGAAACCCTGATACTTCGAAAGAGATTGTCCAGTTCGTACACGAAGTGCATCCAATTTTTGCCGTGACCCTCTCTACTTTTTTGCACATTCTACGTGGGTCAAATGATGATACCATGCCAAGTTTCAACCTTTTCAGAGTTCATTTGTAGAGCTTTTCAATTTCAGGGCCATTTAGCTCAAAACAAATCAGTAAATGCATGAAAAGTAGCAAATTATGTCAGAAAGGGTTGAAAGTTGATGACGTGGTTTTGAATGTTGCATGTTGGATGCAAAAAAACGTCCGGAGTTGTAATAAGTTATTAAAATTTTGAATTGCCGGTCTAACAGATGAGTTTTCGTCCGAAACCCTGATACTTCGAAAGAGATTGTCCAGTTCGTACACGAAGTGCATCCAATTTTTGCCATGACTCTCTCTACTTTTTTGCAGATGCTATGCGGGTGAAATGATGATACCATGCCAAGTTTCAACCTTTTCAGAGTTCATTTGTAGAGCTTTTCAATTGCAGGGCCATTTAGCTCAAAACAAATCAGTAAATGCATTAAAAATAGCAAATTATGTCACAAAGGGTTGAAAGTTGATGACGTGGCTTTGAATGTTGCATGCTGGATGCAAAAAACATCCGGAGTTGTAATAAGTTATTAAAAATTTTAATTGCCGGTCTAACAGGTGAGTTTTCGTCCGAAACCCTGATACTTCGAAAGAGATTGTCCAGTTCGTACACGAAGTGCATCCAATTTTTGCCGTGACCCTCTCTACTTTTTTGCACATTCTACGTGGGTCAAATGATGATACCATGCCAAGTTTCAACCTTTTCAGAGTTCATTTGTAGAGCTTTTCAATTTGAGGGCCATTTAGCTCAAAACAAATCAGTAAATGCATGAAAAGTAGCAAATTATGTCAGAAAGGGTTGAAAGTTGATGACGTGGTTTTGAATGTTGCATGCTGGATGCAAAAAACGTCCGGAGTTGTAATAAGTTATTAAAATTTTGAATTGCCGGTCTAACAGATGAGTTTTCGTCCGAAACCCTGATACTTCGAAAGAGATTGTCCAGTTCGTACACGAAGTGCATCCAATTTTTTCCATGACTCTCTCTACTTTTTTTGCAGATGCTATGCGGGTGAAATGATGATACCATGCCAAGTTTCAACCTTTTCAGAGTTCATTTGTAGAGCTTTTCAATTGCAGGGCCATTTAGCTCAAAACAAATCAGTAAATGCATTAAAAATAGCAAATTATGTCACAAAGGGTTGAAAGTTGATGACGTGGCTTT
>NW_025227672.1:0-1321 GCF_018294505.1 Triticum aestivum | reverse complement strand
AAATGATGATACCATGCCAAGTTTCAACCTTTTCAGAGTTCATTTGTAGAGCTTTTCAATTTCAGGGCCATTTAGCTCAAAACAAATCAGTAAATGCATGAAAAGTAGCAAATTATGTCAGAAAGGGTTGAAAGTTGATGACGTGGTTTTGAATGTTGCATGCTGGATGCAAAAAACGTCCGGAGTTGTAATAAGTTATTAAAATTTTGAATTGCCGGTCTAACAGATGAGTTTTCATCCGAAACACTGATACTTCGAAAGAGATTGTCCAGTTCGTACACGAAGTGCATCCAATTTTTGCCATGACTCTCTCTACTTTTTTGCAGATGCTATGCGGGTGAAATGATGATACCATGCCAAGTTTCAACCTTTTCAGAGTTCATTTGTAGAGCTTTTCAATTGCAGGGCCATTTAGCTCAAAACAAATCAGTAAATGCATTAAAAATAGCAAATTATGTCACAAAGGGTTGAAAGTTGATGACGTGGCTTTGAATGTTGCATGCTGGATGCAAAAAACGTCCGGAGTTGTAATAAGTTGTTAAAATTTTTAATTGCCGGTCTAACAGATGAGTTTTCGTCCGAAACCCTGATACATCGAAAGAGATTGTCCAGTTTGTACACGAAGTGCATCCAGTTTTTGCCATGACCCTCTCTACTTTTTTGCACATGCTATGCGGGTGAAATGATGATACCATGCCAAGTTTCAACCTTTTCAGAGTTCATTTGTAGAGCTTTTCAATTGCAGGGCCATTTAGCTCAAAACAAATCAGTAAATGCATTAAAAGAAGCAAATTATGTCACAAAGGGTTGAAAGTTGATGACGTGGCTTTGAATGGTGCATGCTGAATGCAAAAAACGTCCAAAGTTGTAATAAGTTATTAAAATTTTGAATTGCCGATGTAACAGATGAGTTTTCGTCCGAAACCCTGATACTTCGAAAGAGATTGTCCAGTTTGTACACGAAGTGCATCCAGTTTTTGCCGTGACCCTCTCTACTTTTTTGCACATGCTATGCGGGTGAAATGATGATACCATGCCAAGTTTCAACCTTTTCAGAGTTCATTTGTAGAGCTTTTCAATTGCAGGGCCATTTAGCTCAAAACAAATCAGTAAATGCATTAAAAATAGCAAATTATGTCACAAAGGGTTGAAAGTTGATGACGTGGCTTTGAATATTGCATGCTGGATGCAAAAAACGTCCGGAGTTGTAATAAGTTGTTAAAAATTTTAATTGCCGGTCTAACAGATGAGTTTTCGTCCGAAACCCTGATACATCGAAAGAGATTGTCCAGTTTGTACACGAAGTGCATCCAGTTTTTGC
>NW_025227671.1:136699-142760 GCF_018294505.1 Triticum aestivum | reverse complement strand
AGCTAAATGGCCCTGAAATTGAAAAGCTCTACAAATGAACTCTGAAAAGGTTGAAACTTGGCATGGTATCATAATTTCACCCGCATAGCATGTGCAAAAAAGTAGAGAGGGTCACCACAAAAACTGGATACACTTCGTGTGCAAACTGGACAATCTGTTTTGAAGTATCCGGGTTTCAGACGAAAACTCATCTGTTACACCGGCAATTCAAAATTTTAATAACTTATTACAACTCCGGATGTTTTTTGCATCCAGCATGCAACATTCAAAGCCACGTCATTAACTTTCAACCGTTTCTGACATAATTTGCTATTTTTAATGCATTTACTGATTTGCTTTGAGCTAAATGGACCTGAAATTGAAAAGCTCTACAAATGAACTCTGAAAAGGTTGAGACTTGGCATGGTATCATTATTTCACCCGCATAGCATGTGCAAAAAAGTAGAGAGGGTGATGGCAAAAACTGGATGCACTTTGGGTACAAACTGGACAATCTCTTTCGAAGTATCAGGGTTTCGGACGAAAACACATCTGTTACACCGGCAATTCAAATTTTTTATAACTCATTACAACTCCGGACGTTTTTTGCATTCAGCATGCACAATTAAAAGCCACGTCATCAACTTTCAACCCTTTCTGACATAATTTGCTATTTTTAATGCATTTACTGATTTGTTTTGAGCTAAATGGCCCTAAAATTGAAAAGCTCTACAAGTGAACTCTGAAAAGGTTGAACTTGGCATGGGATCATCATTTCAGCCGCATAGCATGTGCAAAAAAGATGAAAGGGTCACGGCAAAAACTAGATGCACTTCGTGTACAAACTGGACGATCTCTTTCGAAGTATCAGGGTTTCGGACGAAAACTCATCTGTTACACCGGCAATTGAAAATTTTAATAACTTATTACAACTCCGGACAATTTTTCATTCAACATGCTCCATTCAAAACCGCGTCATCAACTTTCAACCCTTTCCGACATAATTTGCTATTTTTCATGCATTTACCGATTTGTTTTGAGCTAAATGGCCCTGAAATTGAAAAGCTCTACAAATGAACTCTGAAAAGGTTGAAACTTGGCATGGTATCATAATTTCACCCGCATAGCATGTGCAAAAAAGTAGAGAGGGTCACCACAAAAACTGGATACACTTCGTGTGCAAACTGGACAATCTGTTTTGAAGTATCCGGGTTTCAGACGAAAACTCATCTGTTACACCGGCAATTCAAAATTTTAATAACTTATTACAACTCCGGATGTTTTTTGCATCCAGCATGCAACATTCAAAGCCACATCATTAACTTTCAACCGTTTCTGACATAATTTGCTATTTTTAATGCATTTACTGATTTGCTTTGAGCTAAATGGACCTGAAATTGAAAAGCTCTACAAATGAACTCTGAAAAGGTTGAGACTTGGCATGGTATCATTATTTCACCCGCATAGCATGTGCAAAAAAGTAGAGAGGGTGATGGAAAAAACTGGATGCACTTTGGGTACAAACTGGACAATCTCTTTCGAAGTATCAGGGTTTTGGACGAAAACACATCTGTTACACCGGCAATTCAAATTTTTTATAACTCATTACAACTCCGGACGTTTTTTGCATTCAGCATGCACAATTAAAAGCCACGTCATCAACTTTCAACCCTTTCTGACATAATTTGCTATTTTTAATGCATTTACTGATTTGTTTTGAGCTAAATGGCCCTGAAATTGAAAAGCTCTACAAATGAGCTCTGAAAAGGTTGAACTTGGCATGGTATCATCATTTCAGCCGCATAGCATGTGCAAAAAAGTTGAAAGGGTCACGGCAAAAACTAGATGCACTTCGCGTACAAACTGGACGATCTCTTTCGAAGTATCAGGGTTTGGGACGAAAACTCATCTGTTACACGGGCAATTCAAGATTTTAATAACTTATTACAACTCCGGTCGTTTTTTCCATTCAGCATGCTCCATTCAAAACCACTTCATCAACTTTCAGCCCTTTCCGACATAATTTGCTATTTTTCATGCATTTACTGATTTGCTTTGAGCTAAATGGACCTGAAATTGAAAAGCTCTACAAATGAACTATGAAAAGGTTGAGACTTGGCATGGTATCATTATTTCACCCGCATAGCATGTGCAAAAAAGTAGAGAGGGTGATGGCAAAAACTGGATGCACTTCGGGTACAAACTGGACAATCTCTTTCGAAGTATCAGGGTTTCGGACGAAAACACATCTGTTACACCGGCAATTCAAATTTTTTATAACTCATTACAACTCCGGACTTTTTTGCATTCAGCATGCACAATTAAAAGCCACGTCATCAACTTTCAACAATTTCTGACATAATTTGCTATTTTTAATGCATTTACTGATTTGTTTTGAGCTAAATGGCCCTGAAATTGAAAAGCTCTACAAAATAACTCTGAAAAGGTTGAGAATTGGCATGGTATCATTATTTCACCCGCATAGCATGTGCAAAAAAGTAGAGAGGGTGATGGCAAAAACTGGATGCACTTCGTGCACAAACTGGACAATCTCTTTCGAAGTATCAGGTTTTCGGACGAAAACACATCTGTTACACCAGCAATTCAAAAAATTTATAACTTATTACAACTCCGGAAGTTTTTTGCATTCAGCATGCACAATTAAAAGCCACGTCATCAACTTTCAACCCTTTCTGACATAATTTGCTATTTTTAATGCATTTACTGATTTGTTTTGAGCTAAATGGCCCTGAAATTGAAAAGCTCTACAAATGAACTCTGAAATGGTTGAACTTGGCATGGTATCATCATTTCAGCCGCATAGCATTTGCAAAAAAGTTGAAAGGGTCATGGCAAAAACTAGATGCACTTCGTGTACAACTTGGACGATCTCTTTCGAAGTATCAGGGTTTCGGACGAAAACTCATCTGTTACACCGGCAATTGAAAATTTTAATAACTTATTACAACTCCGGATGTTTTTTCCATTCAACATGCTCCATTCAAAACCGCGTCATCAACTTTCAACCCTTTCCGACATAATTTGCTATTTTTCATGCATTTACCGATTTGTTTTTAGCTAAATGGCCCTGAAATTGAAAAGCTCTACAAATGAACTCTGAAAAGGTTGAAACTTGGCATGGTATCATCATTTCACCCGCATAGCATGTGCAAAAAAGTAGAGAGGGTCACCACAAAAACTGGATACACTTCGTGTGCAAACTGGACAATCTGTTTTGAAGTATCCGGGTTTCAGACGAAAACTCATCTGTTACACCGGCAATTCAAAATTTTAATAACTTATTACAACTCCGGATGTTTTTTGCATCCAGCATGCAACATTCAAAGCCACGTCATTAACTTTCAACCGTTTCTGACATAATTTGCTATTTTTAATGCATTTACTGATTTGCTTTGAGCTAAATGGACCTGAAATTGAAAAGCTCTACAAATGAACTCTGAAAAGGTTGAGACTTGGCATGGTATCATTATTTCACCCGCATAGCATGTGCAAAAAAGTAGAGAGGGTGATGGCAAAAACTGGATGCACTTTGGGTACAAACTGGACAATCTCTTTCGAAGTATCAGGGTTTCGGACGAAAACACATCTGTTACACCGGCAATTCAAATTTTTTATAACTCATTACAACTCCGGACGTTTTTTGCATTCAGCATGCACAATTAAAAGCCACGTCATCAACTTTCAATCCATTTGTGACATAATTTGCTATTTTTAATGCATTTACTGATTTGTTTTGAGCTAAATGGCCCTGAAATTGAAAAGCTCTACAAGTGAACTCTGAAAAAGGTTGAACTTGGCATGGGATCATCATTTCAGCCGCATAGCATGTGCAAAAAAGTTGAAAGGGTCACGGCAAAAACTAGATGCACTTCGTGTACAAACTGGACGATCTCTTTCGAAGTATCAGGGTTTCGGACGAAAACTCATCTGTTACACGGGCAATTCAAAATTTTAATAACTTATTACAACTCCGGACGTTTTTTCCATTTAGCATGCTCCATTCAAAACCACTTCATCAACTTTCAGCCCTTTCCGACATAATTTGCTATTTTTCATGCATTTACCAATTTGTTTTCAGCTAAATGGCCCTGAAATTAAAAAGCTCTACAAATGAACTCTGAAAAGGTTGAAACTTGGCATGGTATCATCATTTCACCCGCATAGCATGTGCAAAAAGTAGCGAGGGTCACCGCAAAAACTGGATGCACTTCGTGTGCAAACTGGACAATCTCTTTTGAAGTATCAGGGTTTCAGACAAAAACTCATCTTTTACTCCGGCAATTCAAAATTTTAGTAACTTATTACAACTCCGGATGTTTTTTGCATCCAGCATGCAACATTCAAAGCCACGTCATCAACTTTCAACCCTTTCTGACATAATTTACTATTTTTAACGCATTTACTGATTTGTAATAACTTACTAAAATTTTGAATTGCCGGTGTAACAGATGAGTTTTCGTCCGAAACCCTGATACTTCGAAAGAGATTTTCCAGTTGGTACACGAAGTGCATCTAGTTTTTGCCGTGACCCTTCAACTTTTTTGCACATGCTATGCGGGTGAAATGATGAAACCATGCCAAGTTTCAAAATTTTCGGAGTTCATATGTAGAGATTTTTAATTTCAGGGCCATTTAGCTCAAAACAAATCAGTAAATGCATTAAAAATATGAAATTTTGTCAGGAAGGGTTGAAAGTTGATGACGTGGCTTTGAATGGTGCATGCTGAATGCAAAAAAATATCGGGAGTTGTAATAAGTTATTAAAATTTTGAATTGCCGGTGTAATAGATGAGTTTTCGTCCGAAACCATGATACTTCGACAAAGATTGTCCAGTTTGAACACGAAGTGCATCCAGTTTTTGCCATGACCCTCTCTACTTTTTTGCACATGCTATGCGGGTGAAATGATGATACCATGTCAAGTTTCAACCTTTTCAGAGTTCATTTGTAGAGCTTTTCAATTTCAGGGCCATTTAGCTCAAAAGAAATCAGTAAATGCATTAAAAATAGCAAATTATGTCAGAAATGGTTGAAAGTTGATGATGTGGCTTTGAATGTTGCATGTTGGATGCAAAAAACGCCCGGAGTTGTAATAAGTTATTAAAATTTTGAATTGCCGGTGTAACAGATTAGTTTTCGTCCGAAACCCTGATACTTCGAAAGAGATTGTATAGTTTGTACAAGAAGTGCATCCAGTTTTTGCCGTTGCCCTCTCTACTTTTTTGCACATGCTATGCGGGTGAAATGATGATACCATGCCAAGTTTCAACCTTTTTAGAGTTCATTTGTAGAGCTTTTCAATTTCAGGGCCATTTAGCTCAATACAAATCAGTAAATGCATGAAAAACAACAAATTATGTCGCAAACGGTTGAAAGTTGATGACGTGGCTTTGAATGATGCATGCTGAATGCAAAAAACATCCGTAGTTGTAATAAGTTATTAAAATTTTGAATTGCCGGTGTAACAGATGAGTTTTCGTCTGAAACCCTGATACTTCGAAAGAGATTGTCCAGTTTGCACACGATGTCCATCTAGTTTTTGCGGTTACCATCTCTACTTTTTTGGACATGCTATGCGGGTGAAATGATGATACCATGCCAAGTTTCAACCTTTTCAGAGTTCATTTGTAGAGCTTTTCAATTGCAGGGCCATTTAGCTCAAAACAAATCGGTAAATGCATTAAAAATTGCAAATTATGTCACAAAGGGTTGAAAGTCGATGACGTGGCTTTGAATGGTGTATGCTGAATGCAAAAAACGTCCAGAGTTGTAATAAGTTATTAAAATTTTGAATTGCCGGTGTAACAGATGAGTTTTTGTCCGAAACCCTGATACTACGAAAGAGATTGTCCAGTTTGTACATGAAGTGCATCCAGTTTTTTGCCGTGACCCTCTCTACTTTTTTGCACATGCTATGCGGGTGAAATGATGATACCATGCCAAGTTTCAACCTTTTCAGAGTTCATTCATAGAGCTTTTCAATTTCAGGGCCATTTAGCTCAAAACAAATCAGAAAATGCGTGAAAAATAGCAAATTATGTCAGAAAGGGTTGAAAGTTGA
>NW_025227671.1:135754-136689 GCF_018294505.1 Triticum aestivum | reverse complement strand
ATTTAAAATAGCAAATTATGTCACAAAGGGTTGAAAGTTGATGACGTGGCTTTGAATGGTGCATGCTGAATGCAAAAAAGTCCAGAGTTGTAATAAGTTATTAAAATTTTGAATTGCCGGTGTAACAGATGAATTTTTGTCCGAAACCCTGATACTACGAAAGAGATTGTCCATTTTGTACACGAAGTGCATCCAGTTTTTGCCGTGACCCTCTCTACTTTTTTGCACATGCTATGCGGGTGAAATGATGATACCATGCCAAGTTTCAACCTTTTTAGAGTTCATTTGTAGAGCTTTTCAATTTCAGGGCCATTTAGCTCAATACAAATCAGTAAATGCATGAAAAACAACAAATTATGTCGCAAACGGTTGAAAGTTGATGACGTGGCTTTGAATGATGCATGCTGAATGCAAAAAACATCCGTAGTTGTAATAAGTTATTAAAATTTTGAATTGCCGGTGTAACAGATGAGTTTTCGTCTGAAACCCTGATACTTCGAAAGAGATTGTCCAGTTTGCACACGAAGTCCATCTAGTTTTTGCGGTTACCCTCTCTACTTTTCTGGACATGCTATGCGGGTGAAATGATGATACCATGCCAAGTTTCAACCTTTTCAGAGTTCATTTGTAGAGCTTTTCAATTGCAGGGCCATTTAGCTCAAAACAAATCGGTAAATGCATTAAAAATAGCAAATTATGTCACAAAGGGTTGAAAGTTGATGACGTGGCTTTGAATGGTGTATGCTGAATGCAAAAAACGTCCAGAGTTGTAATAAGTTATTAAAATTTTGAATTGCCGGTGTAACAGATGAGTTTTTGTCCGAAACCCTGATACTACGAAAGAGATTGTCCAGTTTGTACACGAAGTGCATCCAGTTTTTTGCCGTGACCCTCTCTACTTTTTTGCACATGCTATGCGGGTGAAATGATGATAC
>NW_025227671.1:134674-135744 GCF_018294505.1 Triticum aestivum | reverse complement strand
ACAAATCAGAAAATGCGTGAAAAATAGCAAATTATGTCAGAAAGGGTTGAAAGTTGATGACATGGCTTTGAATGGTGCATGCTGGATGCAAAAAATGTCCAGAGTTGTAATAAGTTATTAAAATTTTGAATAGCCGGTGTAACAGATGTGTTTTTCATCCGAAACCCTGATACTTCAAAAGAGATTGTCCAGTTTGTACACGAAGTGCATCCAGTTTTTGCCATGACCCTCTCTACTTTTTTGCACATGCTATGCGGATGAAATGATGATACCATGCCAAGTTTCAACCTTTTCAGAGTTTATTTGTAGAGCTTTTCAATTTCAGGTCCATTTAGCTCAAAACAAATCAGTAAATGCATTAAAAATAGCAAATTATGTCAGAAAGGGTTGAAAGTTGATGACCTAGCTTTGAATGTTGCATGCTGGATGCAAAAAACGTCCGTAGTTGTAATAAGTTATTAAAATTTGGAATTGCCGGTGTAACAGATGAGTTTTCGTCCGAAACCCTGATACTTCGAAAGAGATTGTCCAGTTGGTACACGAAGTGCATCCAGTTTTTGCCGTGACCCTCTCTACTTTTTTGTACATGCTATGCGGATGAAATGATGATACCATGCCAAGTTTCAACCTTTTCAGAGTTTATTTGTAGAGCTTTTCAATTTCAGGTCCATTTAGCTCAAAACAAATCAGTAAATGCATTAAAAATAGCAAATTATGTCACAAAGGGTTGAAAGTTGATGACGTGGCTTTGAATGGTGCATGCTGAATGCAAAAAATTTCCAGAGTTGTAATAAGTTATTAAAAATTTTAATTGCGGGTGTAACAGATGACTTTTTGTTCGAAACCCTGATACTACGAAAGAGATTGTCCAGTTTGTACACGAAGTGCATCCAGTTTTTTGCCGTGACCCTCTCTACTTTTTTGCACATGCTATGTCGGTGAAATGATGATACCATGCCAAGTTTCAACCTTTTCAGAGTTCATTTGTAGAGCTTTTCAATTGCAGGGCCATTTAGCTCAAAACAAATCGGTAAATGCATTAAAAATAGCAAATTATGTTAGAAAGGGTT
>NW_025227671.1:131549-133151 GCF_018294505.1 Triticum aestivum | reverse complement strand
TCATGTCAGAAAGGGTTGAAAGTTGATGACATGGCTTTGAATGGTTGCATGCTGGATGCAAAAAATGTCCGGAGTTGTAATAAGTTATAAAAATTTTGAATAGCCGGTGTAACAGATGTGTTTTTCGTCCGAAACCCTGATACTTCGAAAGAGATTGTCCAGTTTGTACACGAAGTGCATCCAGTTTTTGCCATGACCCTCTCTACTTTTTTGCACATGCTATGCGGATGAAATGATGATACCATGCCAAGTTTCAACCTTTTGAGAGTTCATTTGTAGAGCTTTTCAATTTCAGGTCCATTTAGCTCAAAACAAATCAGTAAATGCATTAAAAATAGCAAGTTATGTCAGAAAGGGTTGAAAGTTGATGACCTGTCTTTGAATGTTGCATGCTGGATGCAAAAAACGTCCGTAGTTGTAATAAGTTATTAAAATTTGGAATTGCCGGTGTAACAGATGAGTTTTCGTCCGAAACCGTGATACTTCGAAAGAGATTGTCCAGTTGGTACACGAAGTGCATCCAGTTTTTGCTGTGACCCTCTCTACTTTTTTGCACCTGCTATGCGGGTAAAATGATGATACCATGCCAAGTTTCAACCTTTTCAGAGTTCATTTGTAGAGCTTTTCAATTTCAGGGCCATTTAGCTCAATACAAATCAGTAAATAGATTAAAAATAGCAAATTATGTCACAAAGGGTTGAAAGTTGATGACGTGGCTTTGAATGGTGCATGCTGAATGCAAAAAAGTCCAGAGTTGTAATAAGTTATTAAAATTTTGAATTGCCGGTGTAACAGATGAATTTTTGTCCGAAACCCTGATACTACGAAAGAGATTGTCCATTTTGTACACGAAGTGCATCCAGTTTTTGCCGTGACCCTCTCTACTTTTTTGCACATGCTATGCGGGTGAAATGATGATACCATGCCAAGTTTCAACCTTTTTAGAGTTCATTTGTAGAGCTTTTCAATTTCAGGGCCATTTAGCTCAATACAAATCAGTAAATGCATGAAAAACAACAAATTATGTCGCAAACGGTTGAAAGTTGATGACGTGGCTTTGAATGATGCATGCTGAATGCAAAAAACATCCGTAGTTGTAATAAGTTATTAAAATTTTGAATTGCCGGTGTAACAGATGAGTTTTCGTCTGAAACCCTGATACTTCGAAAGAGATTGTCCAGTTTGCACACGAAGTCCATCTAGTTTTTGCGGTTACCCTCTCTACTTTTCTGGACATGCTATGCGGGTGAAATGATGATACCATGCCAAGTTTCAACCTTTTCAGAGTTCATTTGTAGAGCTTTTCAATTGCAGGGCCATTTAGCTCAAAACAAATCGGTAAATGCATTAAAAATAGCAAATTATGTCACAAAGGGTTGAAAGTTGATGACGTGGCTTTGAATGGTGTATGCTGAATGCAAAAAACGTCCAGAGTTGTAATAAGTTATTAAAATTTTGAATTGCCGGTGTAACAGATGAGTTTTTGTCCGAAACCCTGATACTACGAAAGAGATTGTCCAGTTTGTACACGAAGTGCATCCAGTTTTTTGCCGTGACCCTCTCTACTTTTTTGCACATGCTATGCGGGTGAAATGATGATAC
>NW_025227671.1:128933-131144 GCF_018294505.1 Triticum aestivum | reverse complement strand
ACAAATCAGAAAATGCATGAAAAATAGCAAATTATGTCAGAAAGGGTTGAAAGTTGATGACATGGCTTTGAATGGTGCATGCTGGATGCAAAAAATGTCCGGAGTTGTAATAAGTTATTAAAATTTTGAATAGCCGGTGTAACAGATGTGTTTTTCGTCCGAAACCCTGATACTTCGAAAGAGATTGTCCAGTTTGTACACGAACTGCATCCAGTTTTTGCCATGACCCTCTCTACTTTTTTGCACATGCTATGCGGATGAAATGATGATACCATGCCAAGTTTCAACCTTTTCAGAGTTTATTTGTAGAGCTTTTCAATTTCAGGTCCATTTAGCTCAAAACAAATCAGTAAATGCATTAAAAATAGCAAGTTATGTCAGAAAGGGTTGAAAGTTGATGACCTGGCTTTGAATGTTGCATGCTGGATGCAAAAATGTCCGTAGTTGTAATAAGTTATTAAAATTTGGAATTGCCGGTGTAACAGATGAGTTTTCGTCCGAAACCCTTATACTTCGAAAGAGATTGTCCAGTTGGTACACGAAGTGCATCCAGTTTTTGCCGTGACCCTCTCTAATTTTTTGCACATGCTATGCGGGTGAAATGATGATACCATGCCAAGTGTCAACCTTTTCAGAGTTCATTTGTAGTGCTTTTCAATTGCAGGGCCATTTAGCTCAAAACAAATCAATAAATGCATTCAAAATAGCAAATTATGTCACAAAGGGTTGAAAGTTGATGACGTGGCTTTGAATGGTGCATGCTGAATGCAAAAAATTTCCAGAGTTGTAATAAGTTATTAAAATTTTTAATTGCGGGTGTAACAGATGACTTTTTGTTCGAAACCCTGATACTACGAAAGAGATTGTCCAGTTTGTACACAAAGTGCATCCAGTTTTTTGCCGTGACCCTCTCTACTTTTTTGCACATGCTATGTCGGTGAAATGATGATACCATGCCAAGTTTCAACCTTTTCAGAGTTCATTTGTAGAGCTTTTCAATTGCAGGGCCATTTAGCTCAAAACAAATCGGTAAATGCATTAAAAATAGCAAATTATGTCACAAAGGGTTGAAAGTTGATGACGTGGCTTTGAATGGTGCATGCTGAATGCAAAAAACGTCCAGAGTTGTAATAAGTTATTAAAATTTTGAATTGCCGGTGTAACAGATGAGTTTTTGTCCGAAACCCTGATACTACGAAAGAGATTGTCCAGTTTGTACATGAAGTGCATCCAGTTTTTTGCCGTGACCCTCTCTACTTTTTTGCACATGCTATGCGGGTGAAATGATGATACAATGCCAAGTTTCAACCTTTTCAGAGTTCATTTATAGAGCTTTTCAATTTCAGGGCCATTTAGCTCAAAACAAATCAGAAAATGCATGAAAAATAGCAAATTATATCAGAAAGGGTTGAAAGTTGATGACATGGCTTTGAATGGTTGCATGCTGGATGCAAAAAATGTCCGGAGTTGTAATAAGTTATTAAAATTTTGAATAGCCGGTGTAACAGATGTGTTTTTCGTCCGAAACCCTGATACTTCGAAAGAGATTGTCCTGTTTGTACATGAAGTGCATCCAGTTTTTGCCATGACCCTCTCTACTTTTTTGCACATGCTATGCGGATGAAATGATGATACCATGCCAAGTTTCAACCTTTTCAGAGTTCATTTGTAGAGCTTTTCAATTTCAGGTCCATTTAGCTCAAAACAAATCAGTAAATGCATTAAAAATAGCAAGTTATGTCAGAAAGGGTTTTAAGTTGATGACCTGGCTTTGAATGTTGCATGCTGGATGCAAAAAACGTCCGTAGTTGTAATAAGTTATTAAAATTTGGAATTGCCGGTGTAACAGATGAGTTTTCGTCCGAAACCGTGATACTTCGAAAGAGATTGTCCAGTTGGTACACGAAGTGCATCCAGTTTTTGCCGTGACCCTCTCTACTTTTTTGCACCTGCTATGCGGGTAAAATGATGATACCATGCCAAGTTTCAACCTTTTCAGAGTTCATTTGTAGAGCTGTTCAATTTCAGGGCCATTTAGCTCAATACAAATCAGTAAATAGATTAAAAATAGCAATTTATGTCACAAAGGGTTGAAAGTTCATGACGTGGCTTTGAATGGTGCATGCTGAATGCAAAAAAGTCCAGAGTTGTAATAAGTTATTAAAATTTTGAATTGCCGGTGTAACAGATGAATTTTTGTCCGAAACCCTG
>NW_025227671.1:127639-128923 GCF_018294505.1 Triticum aestivum | reverse complement strand
CTACGAAAGAGATTGTCCAGTTTGTACACGAAGTGCATCCAGTTTTTTCCGTGACCCTCTCTACTTTTTTGCACATGCTATGCGGGTGCAATGATGATACCATGCCAAGTTTCAACCTTTTACAGTTCATTTGTGGAGCTTTTCAATTTCAGGGCCATTTAGCTCAACGTGAATCACTAAATGCATGAAAAATAGCAAATTATGTCAGAAAGGGTTGAAAGTTGATGTCGTGGCTCTGAATGGTGCATGATGATTGCAAAAAACATCCGGAGTTGTAATAAGTTATTAAAATTCTGAATTGCGAGTATAACAGATGAGTTTTCGTCCGACAACCTGATACTTTGAAAGAGATTGTCTAGTTTGTACACAAAGTGCATCCAGTTTTTGCCGTGAACCTGTCTACTTTTTTGCACATGCTATGCGGGTGAAATGATGATACCGTGCCAAGTTTCAATCTTTTCAGAGTTCATTTGTAGAGCTTTCCAATTTCAGGTCCATTTAGCTCAAAACAAATCAGTAAATGCATGAAAAACTAGAAATTATGTCGGAAAGGGTCGAAATTTGATGACCTGGCTTTGAAGGTTGCATGCTGGATGCAAAAAACATCCGTAGTTGTAATAAGTTATCAAAATTTTGAATTGCCGGTGTAACAGGTGAGTTTTCGTCCGAAACCCTGATACTTCGAAATAGATTGTCCAGTTGGTACACGAAGTGCATCCAGTTTTTGCCGTGACCCTCTCTAATTTTTTGCACATGCTATGCGGGTGAAATGATGATACCATGCCAAGTGTCAACCTTTTCAGAGTTCATTTGTAGTGCTTTTCAATTGCAGGGCCATTTAGCTCAAAACAAATCAGTAAATGTATTCAAAATAGCAAATTATGTCACAAAGGGTTGAAAGTTGATGACGTGGCTTTGAATGGTGCATGCTGAATGCAAAAAATGTCCAGAGTTGTAATAAGTTATTTAAATTTTGATTTGCCGGTGTAACAGATGAGTTTTTGTTCGAAACCCTGATACTACGAAAGAGATTGTCCAGTTTGTACACGAAGTGCATCCAGTTTTTGCCGTGACCCTCTCGTCTTTTTTGCACATGCTATGTGGGTGCAATGATGATACCATGCCAAGTTTCAACCTTTTCACAGTTCATTTGTGGAGCTTTTCAATTTCAGGGCCATTTAGCTCAACACGAATCAGTAAATGCATGAAAAATAACAAATTATGTTAGAAAGGGTTGAAAGTTGATGTCGTGGCTCTGAATGGTGCATGATGAATGCAAAAAAC
>NW_025227671.1:126953-127629 GCF_018294505.1 Triticum aestivum | reverse complement strand
TCCGGAGTTGTAATAAGTTATTAAAATTTTGAATTGCCAGTGTAAGAGATGAGTTTTCGTCCGAAACCCTAATACTTCGAAAGAGATTGTCCAGTTTGTACACAAAGTGCATCCAGTTTTTCCCGTGAACCTTTCTACTTTTTTGCACATTCTATGCGGGTGAAATGATGATACCGTGCCAAGTTTCAATCTTTTCAGAGTTCATTTGTAGAGCTTTTCAATTTCGGGGCCATTTACCAAATAACAAATCAGTAAATGCATGAAAAACAACAAATTATGTCGGAAACGGTTGAAAGTTGATGACGTGGCTTTGAATGGTGCATGCTGAATGCAAAAAACGTCCGGAGTTGTAATAAGTTATTAAAATTTTGAATTGCCGTCTAACAGATGAGTTTTCGTCTGAAACGCTGATACTTCGAAAGAAATTGTCCAGTTTCCACACGAAGTGCATCCAGTTTTTGCGGTTACCCTCTCTACTTTTTTGCACATGCTATGCGGGTGAAATGATGATAACATGCCAAGTTTCAACCTTTTCAGAGTTCATTTGTAGAGCTTTTCAATTGCAGGGCCATTTAGCTCAAAACAAATCAGTAAATGCATTAAAAATCGCAAATTATGTCACAAAGGGTTGAAAGTTGATGACGTGGCTTTGAATGGTGCATGCTGAATGCAAAAA
>NW_025227671.1:122104-126943 GCF_018294505.1 Triticum aestivum | reverse complement strand
AGTCCAGAGTTGTTATAAGTGATTAAACTTTTGAATTGCCGATGTAACAGATGAGTTTTTGTCCGAAACCCTGATACTTTGAAAGAGATTGTCCAGTTTGTACAAGATGTGCATCCAGTTTTTGCCGTGACCCTCTCTCCTTTTTTGCACATGCTATGCGGGTGAAATGATGATACCATGCCAAGTTTCAACCTTTTCAAAGTTCATTTATAGAGCTTTTCAATTTCAGGGCCATTTAGCTCAAAACAAATCAGTAAATGCATGAAAAACAACACATTATGTCAGAAAGGTTGAAAGTTGATGACATGGATTTGAATGTTGCATGTTGGATGCAAAAACCGTCCGGAGTTGTAATAAGTTATTAAAATTTTGAATTGCCGGTGTAACAGATGAGTTTTCGTCTGAAACCCTGATACTTCGAAAGAGATTGTCCAATTTGTACACGAAGTGCATCCAGTTTTTGCCATGGCCTTCTCTACTTTTTTACACATGCTATGCGGATGAAATGATGATACCATGCCAAGTTTCAACCTTTTCAGAGTTCACTTGTAGAGCTTTTCAATTTCAGGGCCATTTAGCTCAAAACAAATCAGTAAATGCATTAAAAATAGCAAATTATGTCAGAAAGGGTTGCAAGTTGATGACCTGGCTTTGAATGTTGCATGCTGGATGCAAAAAACATCCGTAGTTGTAATAAGTTATTAAAATTTTGAATTGCCGGTGTAACAGATGAGTTTTCGTCTTAAACCCTGATACTTCGAAAGAGATTGTCCTGTTTCCACATGAAGTGCATCCAGTTTTTGCAGTTACCCTCTCTACTTTTTTGCACATGCTTTGCGGGTGAAATGATGATACCATGCCAAGTTTCAACCTTTTCGGAGTTCATTTGTAGAGCTTTTCAATTGCAGGGCCATTTAGCTCAAAACAAATCAGTAAATGCATTAAAAATAGCAAATTATGTCACAAAGGGTTGAAAGTTGATGACGTGGCTTTGAATGGTGCATGCTGAATGCAAAAAAAGTCCAGAGTTGTAATAAGTTATTAAACTTTTGAATTGCCGATGTAACAGATGAGTTTTCGTCCGAAACCCTGATACTTTGAAAGAGATTGTCCAATTTGTACACGAAGTGCATCCAGTTTTTGCCATGGCCCTCTCCACTTTTTTGCACATGCTATGCGGATGAAATGATGATACCATGCCAAGTTTTAACCTTTTCAGAGTTCATTTGTAGAGCTTTTCAAATGCATGGCCATTTAGCTCAAAACAAATCAGTAAATGCATTAAAAATAGCAAATTATGTCAGAAAGGGTTGCAAGTTTATGACCTGGCTTTGAATGTTGCATGCTGGATGCGAAAAATGTCCGTAGTTGTAATAAGTTATTAAAATTTTGAATTGACGGTGTAACAGATGAGTTTTCGTCCGAAACCCTGATACTTCGAAAGAGATTGTCTAGTTGGTACACGAAGTGCATCCAGCTTTTGCCGTGACCCTCTCTACTTTTTTGCACAAGCTATGCGGGTGAAATGATGATACCATGCCAAGTTTTAACCTTTTCAGAGTTCATTTGTAGAGATTTTCAATTGCAGGGCCATTTAGCTCAAAACAAATCAGTAAATGCATTAAAAATAGCAAATTATGCCAGAAACGGTTGAAAGTTGATGACGTGGCTTTGAATGGTGCATGCTGAATGAAAAAACGTCCGGAGTTGTAATAAGTTATTAAAATTTTGAATTGCCGGTCTAACAGATGAGTTTTCGTCCGAAACCCTGATACTTCGAAAGAGATTGTCCAGTTTGTACACGAAGTGCATCTGGTTTTTGCTGTGAACCTTTCTACTTTTTTGCACATGCTATGCGGGTGAAATGATGATACCATGCCAAGTTTTAATCTTTTCAGAGTTCACTTGTAGAGCTTTTCAATTTCAGGGCCATTTAGCTCAAAACATATCAGTAAATGCTTGAAAAACAACAAATTATGTCGGAAACGGTTGAAAGTTTATGAGGTGGCTTTGAATGGTGCATGCTAAATGAAAAAAATGTCCGGAGTTGTAATAAGTTATTAAAATTTTGAATTGCCGGTCTAACAGATGAGTTTTCGTCCGAAACCCTGATACTTTGAAAGAGATTGTCCAGTTTGTACACGAAGTGCATCCTGTTTTTGCCATGACCCTCTCTACTTTTTAGCACATGCTATGCGGGTGAAATGATGATACCATATCAAGTTTCAACCTTTTCAGAGTTCATTTGTAGAGCTTTTCAATTTCAGGTCCATTTAGCTCAAAGCAAATCAGTAAATGCATTAAAAATAGCAAATTATGCCAGAAAGGGTTGAAAGTTGATGACGTGGCTTTGTATGGTGCATGCTGAATGAAAAAAAAGTCCAGAGTTGTAATAAGTTATAAAAATTTTGAATTGCCGGTGTAATAGATGAGTTTTCGTCCGAAACCCTGATACTTTGAAAGAGATTGTCCAGTTTGTACACGATGTGCATCCAGTTTTTGCCGTGACCCTCTCTCCTTTTTTGCACATGCTATGCGGGTGAAATGATGATACCATGCCAAGTTTCAACCTTTTCAGAGTTCATTTATAGAGCTTTTCAATTTCAGGGCCATTTACCTCAAAACAAATCAGTAAATGCATGAAAAATAGCTAATTATGTCAGAAAGGTTTGAAAGTTGATGACATGGCTTTGAATGTTGCATGCTGGATGCAGAAAACGTCCGGAGTTGTAATAAGCTATTAAAATTTTGAATTGCCGGTGTAACTGATGAGTTTTCGTCTGAAACCCTGATACTTCGAAAGAGATTGTCCAGTTTATACACGAAGTGCATGGAGTTTTCCCAATGGCCCTCTCTACTTTTTTGCACATGCTATGCGGATGAAATCATGATACCATGCCAAGTTTCAACCTTTTCAGAGTTCATTTGTAGAGCTTTTCAATTTCACGGCCATTTAGCTCAAAACAAATCAGTAAATGCATTAAAAATAGCAAATTATGTCAGGAAGGGTTGAAAGTTGATGACCTGGCTTTGAATGTTGCATGCTGGATGCAAAAAATGTCCGTAGTTGTAATAAGTTATTAAAATTTTGAATTGTCGGTGTAACAGATGAGTTTTCGTCCGAAACCCTGATACTTCGAAAGAGATTGTCCAGTTGGTACACGAAGTGCATCCAGTTTTTGCCGTGACCCTCTCTACATTTTTGCACGTGCTATGCGGGTGAAATGATGATACCATGCCAAGTTTCAACCTTTTCAGAGTTCATTTGTAGAGCTTTTCAATTGCAGGGCCATTTAGCTCAAAACAAATCAGTAAATGCATTAAAAATAGCAAATTATGTCACAAAGTGTTGAAAGTTGATGACATTGCTTTGAATAGTGCATGCTGAATGCAAAAAACGTCCAGAGTTTTTATAAGTTATTAAAATTTTGAATTGCCGGTGTAACAGATGAGTTTTTGTCCGAAACCCTGATACTACGAAAGAGATTGTCCAGTTTGTACACGAAGTGCATCCAGTTTTTGCCGGGACCCTCTCTACTTTTTTGCACATGCTATGCGGGTGCAATGATGATACCATGCCAAGTTTCAACCTTTTCACAGTTCATTTCTGGAGCTTTTCAATTTCAGGGCCATTTAGCTCAACGCGAATCAGTAAATGCATGAAAAATAGCAAATTATGTCAGAAAGGGTTGAAAGTTGATGTCGTGGCTCTGAATGGTGCATGATGAATGAAAAAAACATTCGGAGTTGTAATAAGTTATTAAAATTTTGAATTGCCAGTGTAAGAGATGAGTTTTCGTCCGAAACCCTGATACTTTGAAAGAGATTGTCCAGTTTGTACACAAAGTGCATCTGGTTTTTGCTGTGAACCTTTCTACTTTTTTGCACATGCTATGCGGGTGAAATGATGATACCATGCCAAGTTTTAATCTTTTCAGAGTTCACTTGTAGAGCTTTTCAATTTCAGGGCCATTTAGCTCAAAACATATCAGTAAATGCTTGAAAAACAACAAATTATGTCGAAAACGGTTGAAAGTTGATGACGTGGCTTTGAATGGTGCATGCTGAATGAAAAAACGTCCGGAGTTGTAATAAGTTATTAAAATTTTGAATTGCCGGTCTAACAGATGAGTTTTCGTCCGAAACCCTGATACTTCGAAAGAGATTGTCCAGTTTGTACACGAAGTGCATCCAGTTTTTGCCATGACCCTCTCTACTTTTTGGCACATGCTATGCGGATGAAACGATGATACCATATCAAGTTTCAACCTTTTCAGAGTTCATTTGTAGAGCTTTTCAATTTCAGGGCCATTTAGCTCAAAACAAATAAGTAAATGCATTAAAAATAGCAAATTATGTCAGAAAGGGTTCCAAGTTGATGACGTGGCTTTGAATGTTGCATGCTGGATGCATAAAACATCCGGAGTTGTAATAAGTTATTAAAATTTTGAATTGCCGGTGTAACAGATGAGTTTTCGTCTGAAACCCTGATACTTCGAAAGAGATTGTCCAGTTTGCACACAAAGTGCATCCAGTTTTTGCGGTTACCCTCTCTACTTTTTTGCACATGCTATGCGGGTGAAATGATGATACCATGCCAAGTTTTAACCTTTTCAGAGTTCATTTGTAGAGCTTTTCAATTGCATGGCCATTTAGCTCAAAGCAAATCAGTAAATGCATTAAAAACAGCAAATTATGTCACAAAGGGTTGAAAGTTGATGACGTGGCTTTGAATAGTGCATGCTGAATGCAAAAAAAGTCCAGAGTTGTAATAAGTTATTAAAATTTTGAATTGCCGATGTAACAGATGAGTTTCTGTCCGAAACCCTGATACTTTGA
>NW_025227671.1:121548-122094 GCF_018294505.1 Triticum aestivum | reverse complement strand
TCTACTTTTTTGCACATGCTATGCGGGTGAAATGATGATACCATGGCAAGTTTTAACCTTTTCAGAGTTCATTTGTAGAGCTTTTCAATTGCATGGCCATTTGGCTCAAAACAAATCAGTAAATGCATTAAAAACAGCAAATTATGTCACAAAGGGTTGAAAGTTGATGACGTGGCTTTGAATGGTGCATGCTGAATGCAAAAAAAGTCCAGAGTTGTAATAAGTTATTAAAATTATGAATTGCCGATGTAACAGATGAGTTTCCGTCCGAAACCCTGATACTTTGAAAGAGATTGTCCAGTTTGTACACGATGTGCATCCAGTTTTTGCCGTGACCCTCTCTCCTTTTTTGCACATGCTATGCGGGTGAAATGATGATACCATGCCAAGTTTCAACCTTTTCAGAGTTCATTTATAGAGCTTTTCAATTTCAGGGCCATTTACCTCAAAACAAATCAGTAAATGCATGCTAAATAGCAAATTATGTCAGAAAGGGTTGAAAGCTGATGACATGGCTTTGAATGTAGCATGCTGGATGCAAAAAAC
>NW_025227671.1:114808-121538 GCF_018294505.1 Triticum aestivum | reverse complement strand
AAAGAGATTGTCCAGTTTGTACACGATGTGCAACCAGTTTTTGCCGTGACCCTCTCTCCTTTTTTGCACATGCTATGCGGGTGAAATGAAGATACCATGCCAAGTTTCAACCTTTTCAGAGTTCATTTATAGAGCTTTTCAATTTCAGGGCCATTTACCTCAAAACAAATCAGTAAATGCATGAAAAATAGCAAATTATGTCAGAAAGGGTTGAAAGTTGATGACATGGCTTTGAATGTTGCATGCTGGATGCAGAAAACGACCGGAGTTGTAATAAGTTATTAAAATTTTGAATTGCCGGTGTAACTGATGAGTTTTCGTCTGAAACCCTGATACTTCGAAAGAGATTGTCCAGTTTGTACACGAAGTGCATGCAGTTTTTGCCATGGCCCTCTCTACCTTTTTGCACATGCTATGCGGATGAAATGATGATACCATGCCAAGTTTCAACCTTTTCAGAGTTCATTTGTAGAGCTTTTCAATTTCACGGCCATTTAGCTCAAAACAAATCAGTAAATGCATCAAAAATAGCAAATTATGTCAGAAAGGTTTGAAAGTTGATGACCTGGCTTTGAATGTTGCATGTTGGATGCAAAAAATGTCCATAGTTGTAATAAGTTATTAAAATTTTGAATTGTCGGTGTTAGAGATTGTCCAGTTTGTACACGTAGTGCATCCAGTTTTTGCCGGGACCCTCTCTACTTTTTTGCACATGCTATGCGGGTGCAATGATGATACCATGCCAAGTTTCAACCTTTTCACAGTTCATTTGTGGAGCTTTTCAATTTCAGGGCCATTTAGCTCATAGCGAATCAGTAAATGCATGAAAAATAGCAAATTATGTCAGAAAGGGTTGAAAGTTGATGTCGTGGCACTGAATGGTGCATGATGAATGAAAAAACATCCAGAGTTGTAATAACTTATTAAAATTTTGAATTGCGAGTGTAACAGATGAGTTTTCGTCCGAAACCCTGATACTTTGAAAGAGATTGTCCAGTTTGTACCCAAAGTGCATCTGGTTTTTGCTGTGAACCTTTCTACTTTTTTGCACATGCTATGCGGGTGAAATGATGATACCATGCCAAGTTTTAATCTTTTCAGAGTTCATTTGTAGAGCTTTTCAATTTCAGGGCCATTTAGCTCAAAACAAATCAGTAAATGCTTGAAAACAACAAATTATGTCAGAAACGGTTAAATGTTGATGACGTGGCTTTGAATGGTGCATGCTGAATGAAAAAAAGACCGGAGTTGTAATAAGTTATTAAAATTTTGAATTGCCGGTCTAACAGATGAGTTTTCGTCCGAAAAACTGATACTTCGAAAGAGATTGTCCAGTTTGTACACGAAATGTATCCAGTGTTTGCCATGACCCTCTCTACTTTTTGGCACATGCTATGCGGGTGAAATGATGATACCATATCAAGTTTCAACCTTTTCAGAGATCATTTGTAGAGCTTTTCAATTTCAGGGCCATTTAGCTCGAAACAAATCAATAAATGCATTAAAAATAGCAAATTATGTCAGAAAGGGTTGAAAGTTGATGACGTGGCTTTGAATGTTGCATGCTGGATGAAAAAAACATCCGGAGTTGTAATAAGTTATTAAAATTTTGAATTGCCGGTGTAACAGATGAGTTTTCATCTGAAACCCTGATACTTCAAAAGAGATTGTCTAGTTTGCACATGAAGTGCATCCAGTTTTTGTGGTTACCCTCTCTACTTTTTTGCACATGCTATGCGGGTGAAATGATGATACCATGCCAAGTTTTAACCGTTTCAGAGTTCATTTGTAGAGCTTTTCAATTGCATGGCCATTTAGCTCAAAACAAATCAGTAAATGCATTAAAAATAGCAAATTATGTCACAAAGGGTTGAAAGTTGATGACGTGGCTTTGAATGGTGCATGCTGAATCCAAAAAAAGTCCAGAGTTGTAATAAGTTATTAAAAATTTGAATTGCCGATGTAACAGATGAGTTTCCGTCCAAAACTCTGATACTTTGAAAGAGATTGTCCGGTTTGTACACGATGTGCATCCTGTTTTTGCCGTGACCCTCTCTCCTTTTTTGCACATGCTATGCGGGTGAAATGATGATACCATGCCAAGTTTCAACCTTTTCACAGTTCATTTATAGAGCTTTTCAATTTCAGGGCCATTTAGCTCAAAACAAATCAGTAAATTCATGAAAAATAGCAAATTATGTCAGAAAGGGTTGAAAGTTGATGACATGGCTTTGAATGTTGCATGCTGGATGCAAAAAACGTCCGGAGTTGTAATAAGTTATTAAAATTTTGAATTGCCGGTGTAACAGATGAGTTTTCGTCTAAAACCTGATACTTCGAAAGAGATTGTCCAGTTTGTACACGAAGTGCATGCAGTTTTTGCCATGGCCCTCTCTACTTTTTTGCACATGCTATGCCGATGAAATGATGATACCATGCCAAGTTTCAACCTTTTCAGAGTTCATTTGTTGAGCTTTTCAATTTCAGGGCCATTTAGCTCAAAACAAATCAGTAAATGCATTAAAAATAGCAAATTATGTCAGAAAGGGTTGAAAGTTGATGACCTGGCTTTGAATGTTGCATGCTGGATGCAGAAAATGTCTGTAGTTGTAATAAGATATTAAAATTTTGAATTGTCGGTGTAACAGATGAGTTATCGTCCGAAACCTTGATACTTCGAAAGAGATTGTCCAGTTGGTACACGAAGTGCATCCAGTTTTTGCCGTGCCCCCTCTCTACATTTTTGCAGATGCTATGCGGGTGAAATGATGATACCATGCCAAGTTTCAACCTTTTCAGAGTTCATTTGTAGAGCTTTTCAATTGCAGGGCCATTTAGCTCAAAACAAATCAGTAAATGCATTAAAAATAGCAAATTATGTCACAAAGGGTTGAAAGTTGATGACATGGCTTTGAATGGTGCATGCTGAATGCAAAAAACGTCCAGAGTTTTTATAAGTTATTAAAATTTTGAATTGCCGGTGTAACAGATGAGTTTTTGTCCGAAACCCTGATACTACAAAAGAGATTGTCCAGTTTGTACACGAAGTGCATCCAGTTTTTGCCGTGACCCTCTCTACTTTTTTGCACATGCTATGCGGGTGCAATGATGATACCATGCCAAGATTCATCCTTTTCACAGTTAATTTGTTGAGCTTTTCAATTTCAGGGCCATTTAGCTCAACGCGAATCAGTAAATGCATGAAAATAGCAAATTATGTCAGAAAGGGTTGAAAGTTGATTCCGTGGCTCTGAATGGTGCATGATGAATGAAAAAAACAACCGGAGTTGTAATAAGTTATTAAATTTTTTGAATTGCCAGTGTAACAGATGAGTTTTCGTCCGAAACCCTGATACTTTGAAAGAGATTGTCCAGTTTGTACACAAAGTGCATCTGGTTTTTGCTGTGAACCTTTCTACTTTTTTGCACATGCTATGCGGGTGAAATGATGATACCATGCCAAGTTTTAATCTTTTCAGAGTTCATTTGTAGAGCTTTTCAATTTCAGGGCCATTTAGCTCAAAACATATCAGTAAATGCTTGAAAAACAACAAATTATGTCGGAAACGGTTCAAAGTTTATGACGTGGCTTTGAATGGTGCATGCTGAATGAAAAAAAACGTCCGGAGTTGTAATAAGTTATTAAAATTTTGAATTGCCGGTCTAACAGATGAGTTTTCGTCCGAAACCCTGATACTTTGAAAGAGATTGTCCAGTTTGTACACGAAGTGCATCCTGTTTTTGCCATGACCCTCTCTACTTTTTGGCACATGCTATGCGGGTGAAATGATGATACCATATCAAGTTTCAACCTTTTCAGAGTTCATTTGTAGAGCTTTTCAATTTCAGGTCCATTTAGCTCAAAGCAAATCAGTAAATGCATTAAAAATAGAAAATTATGTCAGAAAGGGTTGAAAGTTGATGACGTGGCTTTGAATGGTGCATGCTGCATGCAAAAAAAGTCCAGAGTTGTAATAAGTTATTAAAATTTTGAATTGCCGATGTAATAGATGAGTTTCCGTCCGAAACCCTGATACTTTGAAAGAGATTGTCCAGTTTGTACACGATGTGCATCCAGTTTTTGCCGTGACCCTCTCTCCTTTTTTGCACATGCTATGCGGGTGAAATGATGATACCATGCCAAGTTTCAACCTTTTCACAGTTCATTTGTGGAGCTTTTCAATTTCAGGGCCATTTAGCTCAACGCGAATCAGTAAATGCATGAAAAATAGCAAATTATGTCAGAAAGGGTTGAAAGTTGATGTCGTGGCTCTGAATGGTGCATGATGAATGGAAAAAACATTCGGAGTTGTAATAAGTTATTAAAATTTTGAATTGCCATTGTAAGAGATGAGTTTTCGTCCGAAACCCTGATACTTTGAAAGAGATTGTCCAGTTTGTACACAAAGTGCATCTGGTTTTTGCAGTGAACCTTTCTACTTTTTTGCACATGCTATGCGGGTGAAATGATGATACCATGCCAAGTTTTAATCTTTTCAGAGTTCATTTGTAGAGCTTTTCAATTTCAGGGCCATTTAGCTCAAAACAAATCACTAAATGCTTGAAAAACAACAAATTATGTCGGAAACGGTTGAAAGTTGATGACGTGGCTTTGAATGGTGCATGCTGAATGAAAAAAACGTCCGGAGTTGTAATAAGTTATTAAAATTTTGAATTGCCGGTCTAACAGATGAGTTTTCGTCCGAAACCCTGATACTTCGAAAGAGATTGTCCAGTTTGTACACGAGGTGCATCCAGTTTTTGCCATGAACCTCTCTACTTTTTGGCACATGCTATGCGGGTGAAATGATGATACCATATCAAGTTTCAACCTTTTCAGACTTCATTTGTAGAGCTTTTCAATTTCATGGCCATTTAGCTCAAAACAAATCAGTAAATGCATTAAAAATAGCAAATTATGTCAGAAAGGGTTGAAAGTTGATGACGTGGCTTTGAATGTTGCATGCTGGATGCAAAAAACATCCGGAGTTGTAATAAGTTATTAAAATTTTGAATTGCCGGTGTAACAGATGAGTTTTCGTCTGAAACCCTGATACTTTGAAAGAGATTGTCCAGTTTGCACACGAAGTGCATCCAGTTTTTGCGGTTACCCTCTCTACATTTTTGCACATGCTATGCGTGTGAAATGATGATACCATGCCAAGTTTTAACCTTTTCAGAGTTCATTTGTAGAGCTTTTCAAATGCATGGCCATTTAGCTCAAAACAAATCAGTAAATGCATTAAAAATAGCAAATTATGTCACAAAGGGTTGAAAGTTGATGACGTGGCTTTGAATGGTGCATGCTGAATGCAAAAAAAGTCCAGAGTTGTAATAAGTTATTAAAATTATGAATTGCCGATGTAACAGATGAGTTTCCGTCCGAAACCCTGATACTTTGAAAGAGATTGTCCAGTTTGTACACGATGTGCATCCAGTTTTTGCCGTGACCCTCTCTCCTTTTTTGCACATGCTATGCGGGTGAAATGATGATACCATGCCAAGTTTCAACCTTTTCAGAGTTCATTTATAGAGCTTTTAAATTTCAGGGCCATTTACCTCAAAACAAATCAGTAAATGCATGAAAAATAGGAAATTATGACAGAAAGGGTTGAAAGTTGATGACATGGCTTTGAATGTTGCATGCTGGATGCAGAAAACGTCCGGAGTTGTAATAAGTTATTAAAATTTTGAATTGCCGGTGTAACTGATGAGTTTTCGTCTGAAACCCTGATACTTCGAAACAGATTGTCCAGTTTGTACACGAACTGCATGGAGTTTTCCCAATGGCCCTCTCTACTTTTTTGCACATGCTATGCGGATGAAATGATGATACCATACCAAGTTTCAACCTTTTCAGAGTTCATTTGTAGAGCTTTTCAATTTCACGGCCATTTAGCTCAAAACAAATCAGTAAATGCATTGAAAATAGCAAATTATGTCAGAAAGGGTTGAAAGTTGATGACCTGGCTTTGAATGTTGCATGTTGGATGCAAAAAATGTCCGTAGTTGTAATAAGTTATTAAAATTTTGAATTGTCGGTGTAACAGATGAGTTTTCGACCGAAACCCTGATACTTCGAAAGAGATTGTCCAGTTGGTACATGAAGTGCATCCAGTTTTTGCCGTGACCCTCTCTACATTTTTGCATGTGTTATGCGGGTGAAATGATGATACCATGCCAAGTTTCAACCTTTTCAGAGTTCATTTGTAGAGCTTTTCAATTGCAGGGCCATTTAGCTCAAAAAAAATCAGTAAATGCATTAAGAATAGCAAATTATGTCACAAAGGGTTGAAAGTTGATGACATGGCTTTGAATGGTGCATGCTGAATGCAAAAAACGTCCAGAGTTTTTATAAGTTATTAAAATTTTGAATTGCCGGTGTTACAGATGAGTTTTTGTCCGAAACCCTGATACTACGAAAGAGATTGTCCAGTTTGTACACGAAGTGCATCCAGTTTTTGCCGGGACCCTCTCTACTTTTTTGCACATGCTATGCGGGTGCAATGATGATACCATGCCAAGTTTCAACCTTTTCACAGTTCATTTGTGGAGCTTTTCAATTTCAGGGCCATTTAGCTCAACGCGAATCAGTAAATGCATGAAAAATAGCAAATTATGTCAGAAAGGGTTGAAAGTTGATGTCGTGGCTCTGAATGGTGCATGATGAATGAAAAAAACATCCGGAGTTGTAATAAGTTATTAAAATTTTGAATTGCGAGTGTACCAG
>NW_025227671.1:113926-114798 GCF_018294505.1 Triticum aestivum | reverse complement strand
CACAGTTAGTTTGTGGAGCTTTTCAATTTCAGGGCCATTTAGCTCAACGCGGATCAGTAAATGCATGAAAAATAGCAAATTATGTCAGAAAGGGTTGAAAGTTGATGTCGTGGCTCTGAATGGTGCATGATGAATGAAAAAAACATTCGGAGTTGTAATAAGTTATTAAAATTTTGAATTGCCAGTGTAAGAGATGAGTTTTCGTCCGAAACCCTGATACTTTGAAAGAGATTGTCCAGTTTGTACACAAAGTGCATCTGGTTTTTGCTGTGAACCTTTCTACTTTTTTGCACATGCTATGCGGGTGAAATGATGATACCATGCCAAGTCTTAATCTTTTCAGAGTTCATTTGTAGAGCTTTTCAATTTCAGGGCCATTTAGCTCAAAACAAATCACTAAATGCTTGAAAAACAACAAATTATGTCGGAAACGGTTGAAAGTTCATGACGTGGCTTTGAATGGTGCATGCTGAATGAAAAAAACGTCCGGAGTTGTAATAAGTTATTAAAATTTTGAATTGCCGGTCTAACAGATGAGTTTTCGGCTGAAACCCTGATACTTCGAAAGAGATTGTCCAGTTTGTACACGAAGTGCATCCAGTTTTTGCCATGAACCTCTCTACTTTTTGGCACATGCTATGCGGGTGAAATGATGATACCATATCAAGTTTCAACCTTTTCAGAGTTCATTTGTAGAGCTTTTCAATTTCATGGCCATTTAGCTCAAAACAAATCAGTAAATGCATTAAAAATAGCAAATTATGTCAGAAAGGGTTGAAAGTTGATGACGTGGCTTTGAATGTTGCATGCTGGATGCAAAAAACATCCGGAGTTGTAATAAGTTATTAAAATTTTGAATTGCCGGTGTAACA
>NW_025227671.1:112968-113770 GCF_018294505.1 Triticum aestivum | reverse complement strand
AAAGAGATTGTCCAGTTTGTACACGATGTGCATCCAGTTTTTGCCGTGACCCTCTCTCCTTTTTTGCACATGCTATGCGGGTGAAATGATGATACCATGCCAAGTTTCAACCTTTTCAGAGTTCATTTATAGAGCTTTTAAATTTCAGGGCCATTTACCTCAAAACAAATCAGTAAATGCATGAAAAATAGCAAATTATGATAGAAAGGGTTGAAAGTTGATGACATGGCTTTGAATGTTGCATGCTGGATGCAGAAAACGTCCGGAGTTGTAATAAGTTATTAAAATTTTGAATTGCCGGTGTAACTGATGAGTTTTCGTCTGAAACCCTGATACTTCGAAACAGATTGTCCAGTTTGTACACGAAGTGCATGGAGTTTTCCCAATGGTCCTCTGTACTTTTTTGCACATGCTATGCGGGTGAAATGATGATACCATGCCAAGTTTTAACCTTTTCAGAGTTCATTTGTAGAGCTTTTCAATTTCACGGCCATTTAGCTCAAAACAAATTAGTAAATGCATTGAAAATAGCAAATTATGTCAGAAAGGGTTGAAAGTTGATGACCTGGCTTTGAATGTTGCATGTTGGATGCAAAAAATGTCCGTAGTTGTAATAAGTTATTAAAATTTTGAATTGTCGGTGTAACAGATGAGTTTTCGACCGAAACCCTGATACTTCGAAAGAGATTGTCCAGTTGGTACACGAAGTGCATCCAGTTTTTGCCGTGACCCTCTCTACATTTTTGCACGTGTTATGCGGGTGAAATGATGATACCATGCCAAGTTTCAACCTTTTCAGAGT
>NW_025227671.1:111185-112814 GCF_018294505.1 Triticum aestivum | reverse complement strand
AAATTATGTCACAAAGGGTTGAAAGTTGATGACGTGGCTTTGAATGGTGCATGCTGAATGCAAAAAAGTCCAGAGTTGTAATAAGTTATTAAAATTATGAATTGCCAATGTAACAGATGAGTTTCCGTCCGAAACCCTGATACTTTGAAAGAGATTGTCCAGTTTGTACACGATGTGCATCCAGTTTTTGCCGTGACCCTCTCTCCTTTTTTGCACATGCTATGCGGGTGAAATGATGATACCATGCCAAGTTTCAACCTTTTCAGAGTTCATTTATAGAGATTTTCAATTTCAGGGCCATTTACCTCAAAACAAATCAGTAAATGCATGCTAAATAGCAAATTATGTCACAAAGGGTTGAAAGTTGATGACATGGCTTTGAATGTAGCATGCTGGATGCAAAAAACGTCCGGAGTTGTAATAAGTTATTAAAAATTTGAATTGCCGATGTAACAGATGAATTTTCGTCTGAAACCCTGATACTTCGAAAGAGATTGTCCAGTTTGCACACAAAGTGCATCCAGTTTTTGCGGTGACCCTCTGTACTTTTTTGCACATGCTATGCGGGTGAAATGATGATACCATGCCAAGTTTTAACCTTTTCAGAGTTCATTTGTAGAGCTTTTCAATTGCATGGCCATTTAGCTCAAAAGAAATCAGTAAATGCATTAAAAATAGCAAATTATGTCACAAAGGGTTGTAAGTTGATGACGTGGCTTTGAATGGTGCATGCTGAATGCAAAAAAAGTCCAGAGTTGTAATAAGTTATTAAAATTATGAATTGCCGATGTAACAGATGAGTTTCCGTCCGAAACCCTGATACTTTCAAAGAGATTGTCCAGTTTGTACACGATGTGCATCCAGTTTTTGCCGTGACCCTCTCTCCTTTTTTGCACATGCTATGCGGGTGAAATGATGATACCATGCCAAGTTTCAACCTTTTCAGAGTTCATTTATAGAGCTTTTAAATTTCAGGGCCATTTACCTCAAAACAAATCAGTAAATGCATGAAAAATAGCAAATTATGATAGAAAGGGTTGAAAGTTGATGACATGGCTTTGAATGTTGCATGCTGGATGCAGAAAACGTCCGGAGTTGTAATAAGTTATTAAAATTTTGAATTGCCGGTGTAACTGATGAGTTTTCGTCTGAAACCCTGATACTTCGAAACAGATTGTCCAGTTTGTACACGAAGTGCATGGAGTTTTCCCAATGGTCCTCTGTACTTTTTTGCACATGCTATGCGGGTGAAATGATGATACCATGCCAAGTTTTAACCTTTTCAGAGTTCATTTGTAGAGCTTTTCAATTTCACGGCCATTTAGCTCAAAACAAATTAGTAAATGCATTGAAAATAGCAAATTATGTCAGAAAGGGTTGAAAGTTGATGACCTGGCTTTGAATGTTGCATGTTGGATGCAAAAAATGTCCGTAGTTGTAATAAGTTATTAAAATTTTGAATTGTCGGTGTAACAGATGAGTTTTCGACCGAAACCCTGATACTTCGAAAGAGATTGTCCAGTTGGTACACGAAGTGCATCCAGTTTTTGCCGTGACCCTCTCTACATTTTTGCACGTGTTATGCGGGTGAAATGATGATACCATGCCAAGTTTCAACCTTTTCAGAGT
>NW_025227671.1:108549-109066 GCF_018294505.1 Triticum aestivum | reverse complement strand
TTCATTTGTAGAGCTTTTCAATTTCATGGCCATTTAGCTCAAAACAAATCAGTAAATGCATTAAAAATAGCAAATTATGTCAGAAAGGGTTGAAAGTTGATGACGTGGCTTTGAATGTTGCATGCTGGATGCAAAAAACATCCGGAGTTGTAATAAGTTATTAAAATTTTGAATTGCCGGTGTAACAGATGAGTTTTCATCTGAAACCCTGATACTTCGAAAGAGATTGTCCAGTTTGCACACGAAGTGCATCCAGTTTTTGCGGTTACCCTCTCTACTTTTTTGCACATGCTATGCGGGTGAAATGATGATACCATGCCAAGTTTTAACCTTTTCAGAGTTCATTTGTAGAGCTTTTCAAATGCATGGCCATTTAGCTCAAAACAAATCAGTAAATGCATTAAAAATAGCAAATTATGTCACAAAGGGTTGAAAGTTGATGACGTGGCTTTGAATGGTGCATGCTGAATGCAAAAAAGTCCAGAGTTGTAATAAGTTATTAAAATTATGAATTGCC
>NW_025227671.1:102966-108128 GCF_018294505.1 Triticum aestivum | reverse complement strand
TAGAGATTTTCAATTTCAGGGCCATTTACCTCAAAACAAATCAGTAAATGCATGCTAAATAGCAAATTATTTCACAAAGGGTTGAAAGTTGATGACATGGCTTTGAATGTAGCATGCTGGATGCAAAAAACGTCCGGAGTTGTAATAAGTTATTAAAATTTTGAATTGCCGATGTAACAGATGAATTTTCGTCTGAAACCCTAATACTTCGAAAGAGATTGTCCAGTTTGCACACGAAGTGCATCCAGTTTTTGCGGTGACCCTCTATACTTTTTTGCACATGCTATGCGGGTGAAATGATGATACCATGCCAAGTTTTAACCTTTTCAGAGTTCATTTGTAGAGCTTTTCAATTGCATGGCCATTTAGCTCAAAACAAATCAGTAAATGCATTAAAAATAGCAAATTATGTCACAAAGGGTTGTAAGTTGATGACGTGGCTTTGAATGGTGCATGCTGAATGCAAAAAAAGTCCAGAGTTGTAATAAGTTATTAAAATTATGAATTGCCGATGTAACAGATGAGTTTCCGTCTGAAACCCTGATACTTTGAAAGAGATTGTCCAGTTTGTACACGATGTGCATCCAGTTTTTGCCGTGACCCTCTCTCCTTTTTTGCACATGCTATGCGGGTGAAATGATGATACCATGCCAAGTTTCAACCTTTTCAGAGTTCATTTATAGAGCTTTTAAATTTCAGGGCCATTTACCTGAAAACAAATCAGTAAATGCACGAAAAATAGCAAATTATGATAGAAAGGGTTGAAAGTTGATGACATGGCTTTGAATGTTGCATGCTGGATGCAGAAAACGTCCGGAGTTGTAATAAGTTATTAAAATTTTGAATTGCCGGTGTAACTGATGAGTTTTCGTCTGAAACCCTGATACTTCGAAACAGATTGTCCAGTTTGTACACGAAGTGCATGGAGTTTTCCCAATGGCCCTCTCTACTTTTTTGCAAATGCTATGCGGATGAAATGATGATACCATACCAAGTTTCAACCTTTTCAGAGTTCATTTGTAGAGCTTTTCAATTTCACGGCCATTTAGCTCAAAACAAATTAGTAAATGCATTGAAAATAGCAAATTATGTCAGAAAGGGTTGAAAGTTGATGACCTGGCTTTGAATGTTGCATGTTGGATGCAAAAAATGTCCGTAGTTGTAATAAGTTATTAAAATTTTGAATTGTCGGTGTAACAGATGAGTTTTCGACCGAAACCCTGATACTTCGAAAGAGATTGTCCAGTTGGTACACGAAGTGCATCCAGTTTTTGCCGTGACCCTCTCTACATTTTTGCACGTGTTATGCGGGTGAAATGATGATACCATGCCAAGTTTCAACCTTTTCAGAGTTCATTTGTAGAGCTTTTCAATTGCAGGGCCATTTAGCTCAAAAAAAATCAGTAAATGCATTAAGAATAGCAAATTATGTCACAAAGGGTTGAAAGTTGATGACATGGCTTTGAATGGTGCATGCTGAATGCAAAAAACGTCCAGAGTTTTTATAAGTTATTAAAATTTTGAATTGCCGGTGTTACAGATGAGTTTTTGTCCGAAACCCTGATACTACGAAAGAGATTGTCCAGTTTGTACACGAAGTGCATCCAGTTTTTGCCGGGACCCTCTCTACTTTTTTGCACATGCTATGCGGGTGCAATGATGATACCATGCCAAGTTTCAACCTTTTCACAGTTCATTTGTGGAGCTTTTCAATTTCAGGGCCATTTAGCTCAACGCGAATCAGTAAATGCATGAAAAATAGCAAATTATGTCAGAAAGGGTTGAAAGTTGATGTCGTGGCTCTGAATGGTGCATGATGAATGAAAAAAACATCCGGAGTTGTAATAAGTTATTAAAATTTTGAATTGCGAGTGTACCAGATGAGTTTTCGTCCGAAACCCTGATACTTTGAAAGAGATTGTCCAGTTTGTACCCAAAGTGCATCTGATTTTTGCTGTGAACCTTTCTACTTTTTTGCACATGCTATGCGGGTGAAATGATGATACCATGCCAAGTTTTAATCTTTTCAGAGTTCATTTGTAGAGCTTTTCAATTTCAGGGCCATTTAGCTGAAAACAAATCACTAAATGCTTGAAAAACAACAAATTATGTCGGAAACGGTTGAAAGTTCATGACGTGGCTTTGAATGGTGCATGCTGAATGAAAAAAACGTCCGGAGTTGTAATAAGTTATTAAAATTTTGAATTGCCGGTCTAACAGATGAGTTTTCGTCTGAAACCCTGATACTTCGAAAGAGATTGTCCAGTTTGTACACGAAGTGCATCCAGTTTTTGCCATGAACCTCTCTACTTTTTGGCACATGCTATGCGGGTGAAATGATGATACCATATCAAGTTTCAACCTTTTGAGAGTTCATTTGTAGAGCTTTCCAATTTCATGGCCATTTAGCTCAAAACAAATCAGTAAATGCATTAAAAATAGCAAATTATGTCAGAAAGGGTTGAAAGTTGATGACGTGGCTTTGAATGTTGCATGCTGGATGCAAAAAACATCCGGAGTTGTAATAAGTTATTAAAATTTTGAATTGCCGGTGTAACAGATGAGTTTTCATCTGAAACCCTGATACTTCGAAAGAGATTGTCCAGTTTGCACACGAAGTGCATCCAGTTTTTGCGGTTACCCTCTCTACTTTTTTGCACATGCTATGCAGGTGAAATGATGATACCATGCCAAGTTTTAACCTTTTCAGAGTTCATTTGTAGAGCTTTTCAAATGCATGGCCATTTAGCTCAAAACAAATCAGTAAATGCATTAAAAATAGCAAATTATGTCAGAAAGGGTTGAAAGTTGATGACGTGGCTTTGAATGGTGCATGCTGAATGCAAAAAAGTCCAGAGTTGTAATAAGTTATTAAAATTATGAATTGCCGATGTAACAGATGAGTTTCCGTCCGAAACCCTGAAACTTTGAAAGAGATTGTCCAGTTTGTACACGATGTGCATCCAGTTTTTGCCGTGACCCTCTCTCCTTTTTTGCACATGCTATGCGGGTGAAATGATGATACCATGCCAAGTTTCAACCTTTTCAGAGTTCATTTATAGAGATTTTCAATTTCAGGGCCATTTACCTCAAAACAAATCAGTAAATGCATGCTAAATAGCAAATTATGTCACAAAGGGTTGAAAGTTGATGACGTGGCTTTGAATGTTGCATGCTGGATGCAAAAAACATCCGGAGTTGTAATAAGTTATTAAAATTTTGAATTGCCGGTGTAACAGATGACTTTTCGTCTGAAACCCTGATACTTCGAAAGAGATTGTCCAGTTTGCACACGAAGTGCATCCAGTTTTTGCGGTGACCCTCTATACTTTTTTGCACATGCTATGCGGGTGAAATGATGATACCATGCCAAGTTTTAACCTTTTCAGAGTTCATTTGTAGAGCTTTTCAATTGCATGGCCATTTAGCTCAAAACAAATCAGTAAATGCATTAAAAATAGCAAATTATGTCACAAAGGGTTGTAAGTTGATGACGTGGCTTTGAATGGTGCATGCTGAATGCAAAAAAAGTCCAGAGTTGTAATAAGTTATTAAAATTATGAATTGCCGATGTAACAGATGAGTTTCCGTCCGAAACCCTGATAAATTGAAAGAGATTGTCCAGTTTGTACACGATGTGCATCCAGTTTTTGCCGTGACCCTCTCTCCTTTTTTGCACATGCTATGCGGGTGAAATGATGATACCATGCCAAGTTTCAACCTTTTCAGAGTTCATTTATAGAGCTTTTCAATTTCAGGGCCATTTACCTCAAAACAAATCAGTAAATGCATGCTAAATAGCAAATTATGTCAGAAAGGGTTGAAAGCTGATGACATGGCTTTGAATGTAGCATGCTGGATGCAAAAAACATCCGGAGTTGTAATAAGTTATTAAAATTTTGAATTGCCGATGTAACAGATGAGTTTTCGTCTGAAACCCTGATACTTCGAAAGAGATTGTCCAGTTTGCACACGAAGTGCATCCAGTTTTTGCGGTGACCCTCTGTACTTTTTTGCACATGCTATGCGGGTGAAATGATGATACCATGCCAAGTTTCAACCTTTTTAGAGTTCATTTGTAGAGCTTTTCAATTGCAGGGCAATTTAGCTCAAAACAAACCAGTAAATGCATAAAAAATAGAAAATTATGTCACAAAGGGTTGAAAGTTGATGACGTGGCTTTGAATGGAGCACGCTGAATGCAAAAAAAAGTCCAGAGTTGTAATAAGTTATTAAAATTTTGAATTGCCGATGTAACAGATGAGTTTTTGTCCGAAACCCTGATACTTCAAAAGAGATTGTCCAGTTTGTACACGATGTGCATCCAGTTTTTGCCGTGACCCTCTCTACTTTTTTGCACATGCTATGCGGGTGAAATGATGATACCATGCCAAGTTTCAACCTTTTCAGAGTTCATTTATAGAGCTTTTCAATTTCAGGGCCATTTAGCTCAAAACAAATCAGTAAATGCATGAAAAATAGCAAATTATGTCGGAAAGGGTTGAAAGTTGATGACGCAGTTTTGAATGGAGCATGCTGAATGGGAAAATCGTCCGGAGTTGTAATAAGTTATTAAAATTTTGAATTGCCGGTCTAACAGATGAGTTTTCGTCCGAAACCCTGATACTTCGAAAGAGATTGTCCAGTTTGTACACGAAGTGCATCCAGTTTTTGCCATGACCCTCTCTACTTTTTTGCACATGCTATGCGGGTGAAATGATGATACCATGTCAAGATTCAACCTTTTCAGAGTTCATTTGTAGAGCTTTTCAATTTCAGGGCCATTTAGCTCGAAACAAATCAGTAAATGCATTAAAAATAGCGAATTATGTCAGAAAGGTTTGAAAGTTGATGACGTGGCTTTGAATGTTGCATGCTGGATGCAAAAAACATCCGGAGTTGTAATAAGTTATTAAAATTTTGAATTGCCGGTTTAACAGATGAGTTTTCGTCTGAAACCCTGATACTTCGAAAGAGATTGTCCAGTTTGCACACAAAGTCCATCCAATTTTTGCGGTTACCCTCTCTACTTTTTTGCACATGCTATGCGGGTGAAATGATGATACCATGGCAAGTTTTAACCTTTTCAGAGTTCATTTGTAGAGCTTTTCAATTGCATGGCCATTTGGCTCAAAACAAATCAGTAAATGCATTAAAAACAG
>NW_025227671.1:102027-102652 GCF_018294505.1 Triticum aestivum | reverse complement strand
TTGAAAGAGATTGTCCAGTTTGTACACGATGTGCATCCAGTTTTTGCCGTGACCCTCTCTCCTTTTTTGCACATGCTATGCGGGTGAAATGATGATACCATGCCAAGTTTCAACCTTTTCAGAGTTCATTTATAGAGCTTTTCAATTTCAGGGCCATTTACCTCAAAACAAATCAGTAAATGCATGCTAAATAGCAAATTATGTCAGAAAGGGTTGAAAGCTGATGACATGGCTTTGAATGTAGCATGCTGGATGCAAAAAACGTCCGGAGTTGTAATAAGTTATTAAAATTTTGAATTGCCGATGTAACAGATGAATTTTCGTCTGAAACCCTGATACTTCGAAAGAGATTGTCCAGTTTGCACACGAAGTGCATCCAGTTTTTGCGGTGACCCTCTGTACTTTTTTGCACATGCTATGCGGGTGAAATGATGATACCATGCCAAGTTTTAACCTTTTCAGAGTTCATTTGTAGAGTTTTTCAATTACATGGCCATTTAGCTCAAAACAAATCAGTAAATGCATTAAAAATAGCAAATTATGTCACAAAGGGTTGTAAGTTGATGACGTGGCTTTGAATGGTGCATGCTGAATGCAAAAAAAGTCCAGAGTTGCAATAAGTTAT
>NW_025227671.1:100637-101839 GCF_018294505.1 Triticum aestivum | reverse complement strand
GTTTCAACCTTTTCAGAGTTCATTTATAGAGCTTTTCAATTTCAAGGCCATTTACCTCAAAACAAATCAGTAAATGCATGCTAAATAGCAAATTATGTCAGAAAGGGTTGAAAGCAGATGACATGGCTTTGAATGGAGCATGCTGGATGCAAAAAACGTCCGGAGTTGTAATAAGTTATTAAAATTTTGAATTGCCGATGTAACAGATGAGTTTTCGTCTGAAACCCTGATACTTCGAAAGAGATTGTCCAGTTTGCACACGAAGTGCATCCAGTTTTTGCGGTGACCCTCTGTACTTTTTTGCACATGCTATGCGGGTGAAATGATGATACCATGCCAAGTTTCAACCATTTCAGAGTTCATTTGTAGAGCTTTTCAATTGCAGGGCCATTTAGCTCAAAACAAACCAGTAAATGCATTAAAAATAGAAAATTATGTCACAAAGGGTTGAAAGTTGATGACGTGGCTTTGAATGGTGCACGCTGAATGCAAAAAAAGTCCAGAGTTGTAATAAGTTATTAAAATTTTGATTGCCGATGTAACAGATGAGTTTTCGTCCGAAACCCTGATACTTCGAAAGAGATTGTCCAGTTTCTACACGATGTGCATCCAGTTTTTGCCGTGACCCTCTCTATTTTTTGCACATGCTATGCGGGTGAAATGATGATACCATGCCAAGTTTCAACCTTTTCAGAGTTCATTTATAGAGCTTTTCAATTTCAGGGCCATTTAGCTCAAAACAAATCGGTAAATGCATGAAAAATAGCAAATTATGTCGGAAAGGGTTGAAAGTTGATGACGCAGTTTTGAATGGAGCATGCTGAATGGGAAAATCGTCCGGAGTTGTAATAAGTTATTAAAATTTTGAATTGCCGGTCTAACAGATGAGTTTTCGTCCGAAACCCTGATACTTCGAAAGTGATTGTCCAGTTTGTACACGAAGTGCATCCAGTTTTTGCCATGACCCTCTCTACTTTTTTGCACATGCTGTGCGGGTGAAATGATGATACCATGTCAAGTTTCAACCTTTTCAGAGTTCATTTGTAGGGCTTTTCAATTTCAGGGCCATTTAGCTCGAAACAAATCAGTAAATGCATTAAAAATAGCGAATTATGTCAGAAAGGTTTGAAAGTTGATGACGTGGCTTTGAATGTTGCATGCTGGATGCACAAAACATCCGGAGTTGTAATAAGTTATTAAAA
>NW_025227671.1:97988-99384 GCF_018294505.1 Triticum aestivum | reverse complement strand
AGCTTTTCAATTTCAGGGCCATTTACCTCAAAACAAATCAGTAAATGCATGAAAAATAGCAAATTATGTCAGAAAGGGTTGAAAGTTGATGACATGGCTTTGAATGTTGCATGCTGGATGCAGAAAACGACCGGAGTTGTAATAAGTTATTAAAATTTTGAATTGCCGGTGTAACTGATGAGTTTTCGTCTAAAACCCTGATACTTCGAAAGAGATTGTCCAGTTTGTACACGAAGTGCATGCAGTTTTTGCCATGGCCCTCTCTACCTTTTTGCACATGCTATGCGGGTGAAATGATGATACCATGCCAAGTTTCAACCTTTTTAGAGTTCATTTGTAGAGCTTTTCAATTGCAGGGCCATTTAGCTCAAAACAAATCAGTAAATGCATTATAAATAGCAAATTATGTCACAAAGGGTTGAAAGTTAATGACGTGGCTTTGAATGGTGCATGCTGGATGCAAAAAACGTCCAGAGTTGCAATAAGTTATTAAAATTTTGAATTGCCGGTGTAACAGATGAGTTTTCGTCCAAAAACCTGATACTTCGAAAGAGATTGTCCAATTTGTACACGAAGTGCATCAAGTTTTTGCCGTGACCGTCTCTACTTTTTTGCACATGCTATGCGGGTGAAATGATGATACCATGCCAAGTTTCAACCTTTCAGAGTTCATTTGTAGAGCTTTTCAATTTCAGGGCCATTTAGCTCAAAACAAATCAGTAAATGCATTAAAAATAGCAAATTATGTCAGAAAGGGTTGAAAGTATATGACGTGGCTTTGAATGTTGCATGCTGGATGCAAAAAACATCCGGAGTTGTAATAAGTTATTAAAATTTTGAATTGCCGGTGTAACAGATGTGTTTTCGTCTGAAACCCTGATATTTCGAAAGAGATTGTCCAGTTTGCACACGAAGTGCATCAAGTTTTCGCGTTGACCCTCTCTACTTTTTTGCACATGCTATGCGGGTGAAATCATGATACCATGCCAAGTTTCAACCTTTCAGAGTTCATTTGTAGAGCTTTTCAATTTCAGGGCCATTTAGCTCAAAACAAATCACTAAATGCATTAAAAATAGCAAATTATGTCAGAAAGGGTTGAAAGTTGATGACGTGGCTTTGAATGGTGCATGCTAAATGCAAAAAACGTCCAGAGTTGTAATAAGTTATTAAAATTTTTAATTGCCAATGTAACAGATGAGTTTTCGCGAAACCCTGATACTTCGAAAGAGATTGTCTAGTTTGTACACGAAGTGCATCCAGTTTTTGTCGTGACCCTCTCTACTTTTTTGCACATGCTATGTGGGTGAAATGATGATACCATGCCAAGTTTCAACCTTTTCAGAGTTCATTTGTAGAGCTTTTCAATTGCAGGGCCGTTTAGCTCAAAACAAATCG
>NW_025227671.1:95696-96236 GCF_018294505.1 Triticum aestivum | reverse complement strand
CACTACCCCACACTCCTCCCCCACGTCTCTCTTCCCCTCGTCCCGATCTAGATCGGGGTCACGCCCGATCCCGACGCAGCCGCCCATCCCCGACTCCGCCCTCGTCGCCCGGAACGACTCCGCCGCCGGAGGACCTCGCTGGACCGCCTCCACCTCGTCGCCGCCTTCCTCGTCTTCCTTCCCGACTCGCCTCACCAAGCCTCGCCGCCTTGTGCCCCTGCAACGCCGGTGAGGCCATCGGCCTCCGCCTTCCCTCCTCTTCCCCTCCGTCGCCGTGCACACTCGCCGACCGGGCCCCGAACGTGCTCACCGTGCCGGCGCACGCCTCGGACCACCGCCTCCTACAAGCGCTGACTGCGCTCACCGCATCCTCGCCTCGCCCGGCGCGCCTCCACACGCGCCCACGGCCGCGCAGCCCTGCTGTCGTGCGGTCGCGGCTCCCTCCCCACTCCGCGCTCGCCTCGGCCCCCGTCCCTCTCCCCGCGATGCCTCTTCCCCCCTTCCGGCGCTCGCCTCCGGCCGCCGTGCCGCGGTGCTGGT
>NW_025227671.1:87763-94879 GCF_018294505.1 Triticum aestivum | reverse complement strand
ATAAATAAAGAAAATAAAAATAAAAATAAAAATAATTAATTAATTAGTTAATTAATTAAGTTAATTAACCCTGTTTAGATTAATCTAATTTAATTAATTAGTTTAATTAATAGTTAATTAATTAGTTAGCCCTAATTACCCTAATCAGTCTATGACATGTGGGACCCACGTGTCAGATGACTGCTGACGTCAGCATGATGTCATGCTGATGTCATCGCAACACTGTTTTGGATAATGTTGAATTAAATAATTAATTAAAATTCAGAAAATTAGTAAATCTTTAGAAAATCATATCTTTTAAACCGTAGCTCAGATGAAAATACTTTCTACAGGAAAGTTGCTCAGAACGACGAGACGAATCCGGATACGCAGTCCGTTCGTCCACCACACCTCCCTAACCTATCGAACTCGCAACTTTCCCCCTCCGTTCCGTCTGTCTGAAAACGCGAAACATCGGGAATACTTTCCCGGATGTTTCCCCCTTCACCGGTATCACCTCATACCGCGTTAGAACACGTCTAGCTCTGCGTGTTGTCTTGTTATGCACTTGCTTGCTATGTATTTACTGTTTCTCCCCCCTCTTCTCTTCGGTAGACCCCGTGACGATGCTGATGCCCCTGTGGTCGACTACGTCACCGATGACCCCTCCTTCTTGTCTGAGCAACCAGGCAAGCCCCCCCCCCTTGATCACCAGATATCGCCTATTCTTCTCTATACTGCTTGCATTAGAGTAGTGTAGCATGTTACTGCTTTCTGTTAATCCTATCCTGATGCATAGCCTGTCATTGATGCTACAGTTGTTACCTTTACCTGCAATCCTACATGCTTAGTATAGGATGCTAGTGTTCCATCAGTGGCCCTACACTCTTGTCCGTCTGCCATGCTATACTACTGGGCCGTGATCACTTCGGGAGGTGATCACGGGTATATCTATATGCATTATATACATGACACATGTGGTGACTAAAGTCGGGTCGGCTCGCGGAGTACCCGCAAGTGATTCTGGTGAGGTGGCTGAAAGGACAGGTGGCTCCATCCCGGTAGAGGTGGGCCTGGGTTCCTGATGGCTCCCGACTGTTACTTTGTGGCGGAGCGACAGGGCAGGTTGAGACCACGTAGGAGAGAGGTGGGCCTGGCCCTGGTCGGCGTTCGCAGATACTTAACACGCTTAACAAGATCTGGGTATTTGATCTGAGTCTGGCCATTTGGTCTATACGCACTAACCATCTACGCGGGAGTAGTTATGGGTATCCCGGCGTCGTGGTATCAGCCGAAGCCTTCTTGACGTCAGCGACTGAGTGGCGCGCGCCGGATTGGACTGGAACGCCACTAGGCTAGGTCTGCTTCTGGCCGCGTACGCAACGTGCAGGTGTGCATAGGGCGATGGGCCCAGACCCCTGCGCGCTTAGGATTAGACCGGCGTGCCGACCGCTCTGTTGTGCTTAGGTGGGGCTGCGACGCGTTGATCTTACGAGGCCGGGCATTACCCAGAAAAGTGTGTCCGGCCAAATGGGATCGAGCGTGTTGGGTTATGTGGTGCACCCCTGCAGGGAAGTTTATCTATTCGAATAGCCGTGTCCCTCGGTAAAAGGACGACCCGGAGTTGTACCTTGACCTTATGACAACTAGAACCGGATACTTAATAAAACACACCCTTCCAAGTGCCAGATATAACCCGGTGATCGCTCTCTAACAGGGCGACGAGGAGGGGATCGCCGGGTAGGATTATGCTATGCGATGCTACTTGGAGGACTTCAATCTACTCTCTTCTACATGCTGCAAGATGGAGGCTGCCAGAAGTGTAGTCTTCGACAGGATTAGCTATCCCCCTCTTATTCTGGCATTCTGCAGTTCAGTCCACTGATATGGCCCTTTACACATATACCCATGCATATGTAGTGTAGCTCCTTGCTTGCGAGTACTTTGGATGAGTACTCACGGTTGCTTTTCTCCCTCTTTTCCCTTTTCTATACCTGATTGTCGCAACCAGATACTGGAGTACAGGAGCTAGAGATCCCGAGGATGATTCTACATGGAGTTCGGCTTCGAGGAGTAGTTAGGAGGTCCGAGGAAGGAGGCCTTGCCTTTTCGATCGTTGCTACTTTTGTGCTAGCCTTCTTAAGGCAAACTTGTTTAACTTATGTCTGTACTCAGATATTGTTGCTTCCGCTGTCTCGTCTGTGATCGAGCACTTGTATTCGAGCCCTCGAGGCCCCTGGCTTGTATTATGATGCTTGTATGACTTATTTATGTTTTAGAGTTGTGTTGTGATATCTTCCCGTGAGTCCCTGACCTTGATCGTACACATTTGCGTGCATGATTAGTGTACGGTCAAATCGGGGGCGTCACAAGTTGGTATCAGAGCCGACTGCCTGTAGGAATCCCCCTTTCCAACTCCTTGGCCGAAGTCGAGTCTAGTCATTGAAAAACTTTTACTAACATGGCTGTGTGGCTTACGGGCCCACGTCGCCATTGGGTGGTATTAGGATATTTTATTGCTCGTCTATACTCTGGGACTCTGATCTCTCTTCTATTCGGGTTAAGTGAGTTTTGCTAAATCTAACATTAGGATCTCGTTATCGCTTTCACCCGGAGAGCCCCTTATTACTGATGATCGTCTACTGCACGTGAAGACCCTGAAGATACTCTCCGTTGATAACCCGAGAACTTGTGTTCATCGCTTTTACAATTCCCTTTCATCGATGAACTCCTATGGATAACCACGTATACTCGCAATTCATACAATGCTTCCCAGTTGATCTTGTTACTACAAGATACCCCGTAATGCTCTCTGTTGTTCGAAGAATCCTTTGAGCTTACTGCTATGCTGTTCTTTGACACCTGAATACCCCTACGGATAATTCTCGCACTTACCGAGTATCCGCTCATCCCCAGTTGAATTCAAGTATATCACAAAAGTGTTCAGAATACCATTCGATCTTCCGAAAATCCTCAGGAGCCTATTGCTCTTGAAATTCTTACTTACTAGCATTATGATTAATCCCATAAGTCTCGAAATCTTATTGGCACCCTTTGTCATTACCTTTTGAGTCCATTGATTCAATATGTTGCGAATGCTCGCAATCCTCAATCAGATCCTAGAATTCATCCTTCCGGCTCAGACATCTTTAACATCAGCTGGATCTCAACCAATCAAATCGTCATCGATTGTACCCCTAAGGCTATTCAACTTATCCATCCCTAGTCAGAGCATTGCTTCTGATCCCTTGTCTTGGAATTCATAATTCCTTTGCATTTGAGCTTTTGAGTTAGTCAGTTGTTTCTATAGTCTGATCTCCTTGCATTCTTTCTTCCTCTGGTTGAGTACTGATGCTCACATCAGATCCCTTGGGGACCACCAGACCCTTTTGTCGGATTTTATCCGACAATGTCCTCCATATTAAATAAGCTGGTGAGCTTTTCCTCGGATACATAATGCCTTTGGTAAATTGTATCCTCTGCTTTGTCGACCATGCTCTACTTCTGAGCTTGTGTTATTTACTCCTGAAGTTTGTAGTATATCTTTCTTCGATGCCCCGATGGGTTGAACCTATGCCTTCCTTAATCGGTGTGAACCCGAAAGATTTCGCGGGACATACTTATCTGGTATTGCACCAGGTAAAACTTTCGACAACTAATGTCATTATCAAAATACGAGAGGCGAATGGAAGGTTATGCATTGAAGAAGTGGGAGTCGACCTTGAACCTTTGTGTTCATGCCCATGGACACGATGTAGATCCTATCATGGAAGCTTCTCTTATAATAATTACCCCCTTGTAATAAGTTCATCTGGTATCCGTGGACGTTGTTCCGACCATGTTTCTCCTCGATTCCGTTTCTCGTGCAAGTTTGAGCACTTGTCTTCTACCGGGCAATACCCTAGTCCAACCTTTGCCTTGATCTGTCGTCGAGTATTACCCCCTGGTATCTCGAGATTGTCATGGAACTGCATTAACTTCTTATGAGTTTTTCATCAAGTGCTACATTCTCACTGATTCCAATTTTCCACGGGCTCTGAGTTGTTAATCACTCGAGTACCCCGATAATTGAATTGAGTCCGCACTACGGTTCAACAACTTTTAGTAATGTTCCTTACTTACGAGTTTGTACCCGATCGCGTCATTCCTAGCCTGTTTGGCTATATCATTATCTTGATGATTTTAACTGTGCTACCTGGTCCTTATTCCCGGAGCACCACTCTCGACGATGATGCTAAGCTTACGTCGATTTTCCTCGTCATATCGTTTCACCTCGAACAACAAACTTGACCCCGAGTTTGTGTGCTACCCGTGGTTCCAATAACCTTTCGCTTTCATCATTCCTTTGACTTAATGTCATCGTCGATCAATTACATCTTCTTGAAAACCTCTCGACAAATTTGTCGTGATCATTGTCAACAAATTTGACTTCTTCCAAGTTGTGTATCGAAATTTAGGATGAGAAATACCATCCTTGCCCCTCGATGAATTATGTTATCATCGACAACATCCTTACCTCCCCCCCAACACGAACTTGTTCATATTTTGTGATGTATCTTGATTTCCCCAGCTATCCAACTTATGTTATGTTCTACCGTGGAGTATTACCATTTTTTATGTCAAGAATGTCGTGAACATTACTCCACCTCTTAAGAAATTCTTGGTACAGTGATACTTCTCACCATCACCATTCTTTCTTGGTCCCCGTGTAATTTCTAAACGAAATACCGACAAATGGTCTGTGATGTGTAGATTCTAAACTTCTAGCAACCCTATTGCCTTGAAGTTATTGGTCTATAGTTTCATTCTACGCCTATGGCTTAATGAATCATCATTCGGACATTGATTGTGCTACCTAGCCCATATTTCGGGTGCACATTTCAACCAATGTTTAACTGTGTATGTTTTCCTCGAGCATACATCATTAAGTCATTCGATCTAGCTAATGTTATCTCCTTGTTCACATAGTGATGGAAATCCATCTTTTGGAAATCTCAATGGATTATCGCTGAGTCAATCAGTCACGTCCTCACCTCCCCTTGATTTAATGATGGACCCTTGTTCAGTACTCGCTTCCATAGTTCATTTCCCGAGGATCTTACAATGTCATCTCGTCAATTTGTTTTGCACCTTTCTTCTCAGGCATCCTGAGTCTGAGTTATCCTGACACCAATCAGATCTGAATCTCGGTCAGATATGATGGTTGGAACATATTTCCAAGAGTAATAACATTGGCCTATTTATGACCCGGTAAGGTGATGATACCCAGCACACCTGGCCGGAGGCCCTATTGTTATAGATTCCTCTTCAGCAAGGTTAGCTATTCTTCCAGGAGGAAATCGTAAGACTTATTCTATAAGTTGTTCCTGATGGATCCTTTTTGTTTCCAGAGTCTGATCTTCACCTGTTGACCATGTCAATGCTATCTCGAAGCATGTCTATGGTACTCCGATTTTCAACAGGAACATTTGAAGCCCAATGCTAATTGTTTCCTGCTCAATTATCCAAACACCGTTGTGTGGGTAATGTCATGAAATTTCTCTCCCCTACCTAAAGAGCTTTCTACATTATATCCTGTCATGAATATCATCAGCTTGTCCTTGGGAAGGATATAACCTTGAAATATGTGTTTAAACACATTTTCCTTTCCATTCTTCTGTTTAATCTGATAATCATATTTTCCTTTCCATTGTTTGGTTTAACCTTTCTGGTGATCTATATGATCTAACCAGTAATATTCTCCAGCTTATGTAAACACCTCGGTGTACAACTCTGTCAGTAAGACCCTGTTATTATTGTTGGTGACATTTCGGTAACCACCGATGGACGAGAACTTTGCCTAATGGTCCGCCTTGTTTCAACGAGCAGGAAAATTGGTTCTCTTCGTCCCTCGCCCTTGGTACCGACGATGTTGCTGACGTATAACTGACAGGCTACCCTCTGACATGCCTTGCTATCATGATCGTGCAAGATGTCACCGCCCTTCCTACTTTTAACCCACATGGTGGGCCCATAACCCACAGTTCCACAGGATCGAAACCTGACTCTCCTGTGCACCCCCTGTTCCCAAATTTATTCATCGCGCGTGGCCTCGTATGTAATTCACGGACCACCGTCCTACTGATCTAAACTGGCATCAGACATAATACTTATTCCGATTGCTTTGAACCCCTTTCACACTTTGTTTCAGGCTTCGAACGATTGCCTACCCGTTTGAAACTTCTCATGGTACTTTCTTACTTGCTCTCGGCTTTTCTTAAGGTTTAGTTCGAGAGATACTTTCCGCCACCTTCCCCGATGATATTGACCAGATAGTAAACCCTGCAGAAGTCCGTTCTTCCAGAATACCCCCTTACTCTGTCGTAAGTATGATGGAGTTCCCGAAGAAAGGACGACAACTTTATCATGATGACCTGAAACAGCAGAATGAAGACATCAATGTATTGGACCAGCCTCTTCGGGAAGAGCAAGCCAGGATGAGAAGACTCGCTAGATTCGTTACCAAACCTTCCCCCTTACTCCCCTCTTAAATCTCGGGACGAGATTTCTTGTAGTGGAGGAGAATTGTGACACCTGGATAATCAAGCTACAGTAAAACTCTGCTAAAGATGCCACGTCACCTCCGTTACTGTTTCTAATCCTTCGTTAGTTCAAAACCGATTCAAAATTCAATACAAAATATGGCAAACAACAAAAGTTTTCAAACATTGAAACAAAAATGTTCGGAGTGAACCAAATATTGCACAGATAATTATGGTGGAGAAACCACACCTTTATAAAATGTTTAAATACTATGAGATGAATAAAACAGTAGAAAAAACAATTATATAAGTGTTATTAAATATAAACAAATATTAAACTAGTTTATTTAGTCACTAAAAACTTTTTACAACTCCGATTTAGGTGTGGGCTTTAACTTATTATAAAACTATAACTATTAAAGAAATAAAATAAAACAATAAAGGAAAATAAATAAAAGAAAACACAAACAAAAAAAAACAACAGAAGACAATCCAAAAAAAAGGAAAAGACACCCCCCCGCGCTGGGCCAAGTGGCCCAGCTGGCCTCAGCCGCCCGAATGGGCCGGCCCACCCACTCCCTTGGCCTACTTAGGCTGCCCCCCTCACCACCGAACC
>NW_025227671.1:86170-86768 GCF_018294505.1 Triticum aestivum | reverse complement strand
TCCCGATCTAGATCGGGGTCGCGCCCGATCCCGACGCAGCCGCCCATCCCCGACTCCGCCCTCGTCGCCCGGAACGACTCCGCCGCCGGAGGACCTCGCTGGACCGCCTCCACCTCGTCGCCGCCTTCCTCGTCTTCCTCCCCGACTCGCCTCACCAAGCCACGCCGCCTTGTGCCCCTGCAACGCCGGTGAGGCCATCGGCCTCCGCCTTCCCTCCTCTTCCCCTTCGTCACCGCTCACACTCGCCGACCGGGCCCCGAACGTGCTCACCGCGCCGGCGCACGCCTCGGACCACCGCCTCCTACGAGCGCTGACTGCGCTCACCGCATCCTCGCCTCGCCCGGTGCGCCTCCACACGCGCCCACGCCCGCGCGGCCCTGCTGACGTGCGGTCGCGGCTCCCTCCCCACTCCGCACTCGCCTCGGCCCCCGTCCCTCTCCCCGCGATGCCTCTTCCCCCCTTCCGGCGCTCGCCTCCGGCCGCCGTGCCGCGGTGCTGGTTGCCGCTGCCGGCCGCACCGTCGCCATCGCCTTGTGCCGTTCGGGCGAGTCCGCCCCCTGCTCGCCCGCACCCACTTCCGCTGCTCTGCTCGCCCGCC
>NW_025227671.1:84437-85549 GCF_018294505.1 Triticum aestivum | reverse complement strand
TCGGTAAATGCATGAAAAATAGCAAATTATGTCGGAAAGGGTTGAAAGTTGATGACGCAGTTTTGAATGGAGCATGCTGAATGGAAAAAACGTTCGGAGCTGTAATAAGTTATTAAAATTTTGGATTGCCGGGGTAACAGATGAGTTTTCGTCTGAAACCCTGATACTTCCAAAGAGATTGTCCAGTTGGTACACGAAGTGCATCCAGTGTTTGCCGTGACCCTTTCAACTTTTTTGCACATGCTATGCGGGTGAAATGACGATACCATGCCAAGTTTCAACCTTTTCAGAGTTCATATGTAGGGCTTTTTAATTTCAGGGCCATTTAGCTCAAAACAAATCAGTAAATGCATTAAAAATAGCAAATTTTGTCAGAAAGGGTTGAAATTTGATGACGTGGCTTTGAATGGTGCATGCTGAATGCAAAAAAGCCCGGAGTTGTAATAAGTTATTAAAATTTTGAATTGCCGGTGTAACAGTTTAGTTTTCGTCCGAAACCCTGATACTTCAAAAGAGATTGTCCAGTTTGCACACTGTGACACCCGGATAATCAAGCTACAGTAAAACTCTGCTAAAGATGCCACGTCACCTCCGTTACTGTTTCTAATCCTTCGTTAGTTCAAAACCGATTCAAAAATCAATACAAAATATGGCAAACAACAAAAGTTTTCAAACATTGAAACAAAAATGTTCGGAGTGAACCAAATATTGCACAGATAATTATGGTGGAGAAACCACACCTTTATAAAATGTTTAAATACTATGAGATGAATAAACCAGTAGCAAAAACAATTATATAAGTGTTATTAAATATAAACAAATATTAAACTAGTTTATTTAGTCACTAAATACTTTTTACAACTCCGATTTAGGTGTGGGCTTTAACTTATTATAAAACTATAACTATTAAAGAAATAAAATAAAACAGTAAAGGAAAATAAATAAAAGAAAACACAAACAAAAAAAACAACAGAAGACAATCAAAAAAAGAAGGAAAAGACACCCCCCCCCGCGCTGGGCCAAGTAGCCCAGCTGGCCTCAGCCGCCCGAATGGGCCGGCCCACCCACTCCCTTGGCCTACTTAGGCTGCCCCCCTCACCACCGAACCCTAA
>NW_025227671.1:81434-84427 GCF_018294505.1 Triticum aestivum | reverse complement strand
TGATCACCAGATATCTCCTATTCTTCTCTATACTGCTTGCATTAGAGTAGTGTAGCATGTTCCTGCTTTCCGTTAATCCTATCCTGATGCATAGCCTGTCATTGATGCTACAGTTGTTACCTTTACCTGCAATCCTACATGCTTAGTATAGGATGCTAGTGTTCCATCAGTGGCCCTACACTCTTGTCCGTCTGCCATGCTATACTACTGGGCCGTGATCACTTCGGGACGTGATCACGGGTATATTCTATATGCATAATATACATGACACATGTGGTGACTAAAGTCGGGTTGGCTCGCGGAGTACCCGCAAGTGATTCTGGTGAGGGGCTGAAAGGATAGGTGGCTCCATCCCGGTAGAGGTGGGCCTGGGTTCCTGACGGCTCCCGACTGTTACTTTGTGGCGGAGCGACAGGGCAGGTTGAGACCACGTAGGAGAGAGGTGGGCCTGGCCCTGGTCGGCGTTCGCAGATACTTAACACGCTTAACGAGATCTGGGTATTTGATCTGAGTCTGGCCATTTGGTCTATACGCACTAACCATCTACGCGGGAGTAGTTATGGGTATCCCGGCGTCGTGGTATCAGCCGAAGCCTTCTTGACGTCAGCGACTGAGTGGCGCGCGCCGGATTGGACTGGAACGCCACTAGGCTAGGTCTGCTTCCTGCCACGTACGCAACATGCAGGTGTGCATTGGGCAATGGGCACAGACCCCTGCGCGCTTAGGATTAGACCGGCGTGCTGACCGCTCTGTTGTGCTTAGGTGGGGCTGCGACGCGTTGATCTTACGAGGCCGGGCATGACCCAGAAAAGTGTGTCCGGCCAAATGGGATCGAGCGTGTTGGGTTATGTGGTGCACCCCTGCAGGGAAGTTTATCTTTTCGAATAGCCGTGTCCCTCGGTATAAGGACGACCCGGAGTTGTACCTTGACCTTATGACAACTAGAACCGGATACTTAATAAAACACACCCTTCCAAGTGCCAGATATAACCCGGTGATCGCTCTCTAACAGGGCGACGAGGAGGGGATCGCCGGGTAGGATTATGCTATGCGATGCTACTTGGAGGACTTCAATCTACTCTCTTCTACATGCTGCAAGATGGAGGCTGCCAGAAGCGTAGTCTTCGACAGGATTAGCTATCCCCCTCTTATTCTGGCATTCTGCAGTTCAGTCCACTGATATGGCCCTTTACACATATACCCATGCATATGTTGTGTAGCTCCTTGCTTGCGAGTACTTTGGATGAGTACTCACGGTTGCTTTTCTCCCTCTTTTCCCTTTTCTATACCTGATTGTCGCAACCAGATACTGGAGTACAGGAGCTAGAGATCCCGAGGATGATTCTACATGGAGTTCGGCTTCGAGGAGTAGTTAGGAGGTCCCAGGCAGGAGGCCTTGCCTTTTCGATCGTTGCTACTTTTGTGCTAGCCTTCTTAAGGCAAACTTGTTTAACTTATGTCTGTACTCAGATATTGTTGCTTCCGCTGTCTCGTCTGTGATCGAGCACTTGTATTCGAGCCCTCGAGGCCCCTGGCTTGTATTATGATGCTTGTATGACTTATTTATGTTTTAGAGTTGTGTTGTGATATCTTCCCGTGAGTCCCTGACCTTGATCGTACACATTTGCGTGCATGATTAGTGTACGGTCAAATTGGGGGCGTCACACACACGAAGTGCATCTAGTTTTTGCCGTGATCCTCTCTACTTTTTTGCACATGCTATGCGGGTGAAATGATGATACCATGCCAAGTTTCAACCTTTTCAGAGTTCATCTGTAGAGCTTTTCAATTTCAGGGCCATTTAGCTGAAAAGAAATCAGTAAATGCATTAAAAATAGCAAATTATGTCAGAAATGGTTGAAAGTTGATGACGTGGCTTTGAATATTGCATGCTAGATGCAAAAAACGTCCGGAGTTGTAATAAGTTATTAAAATTTTGAATTGCCAGTGTAACAAAAGAGTTTTCGTCTGAAACCCTGATATTCGAAAGAGATTGTCCAGTTTGTACACGAAGTGCATCCAGTTTCTGCCGTGACCCACTCTACTTTTTTGCACATGCTATGCGGTGAAATGTTGATACCATGCCAAGTTTCAACCTTTTCAGAGTTCATTTATAGAGCTTTTCAATTTCAGGGCCATTTAGCTCAAAACAAATCGGTAAATGCATGAAAAGTAGCAAATTATGTCGGAAAGGTTTGATGACGCAGTTTTGAATGGAGCATGGTGAATAGAAAAGACGTCCGGAGTTGTAATAAGTTATTAAAATTTTGAATTGCCGGTCTAACAGATGAGTTTTCGTCCGAAACCCTGATACTTCGAAAGAGATTGTCCACTTTGTACACGAAGTGCATCCAGTTTCTTCCATGACCCTCTCTACCTTTTTGCACATGCTATGCGGGTGAAATGATGATACCATGTCAAGTTTCAACCTTTTCAGAGTTCATTTGTAGAGCTTTTCAATTTCAGGGCCATTTAGCTCAAAAGAAATTAGTAAATGCATTAAAAAATAGAAAATTATGTTAGAAAGGGTTCAAAGTTGATGACGTGGCTTTGAATGTTGCGTGATGGATGCAAAAAACATCCGGAGTTGTAATAAGTTATTAAAATTTTGAATTGCCGGTGTAACAGATGAGTTTTCGTCTGAAACCCTGATACTTCGAAAGAGATTGTCCAGTTTGCACACGAAGTGCACCTAGTTTTTGCGGTTACCCTCTCTACTTTTTCGCACATGCTATGCGGGTGAAATGATGATACCATGCCAAGTTTCAACCTATTCAGAGTTCGTTTGTAGAGCTTTTCAATTGCAGGACCATTTAGCTCAAAACAAATCAGTAAATGCATTAAAAATAGCAAATTGTGTCACAAAGGGTTGAAACTTGATGACGTGGCTTTGAATGGTGCATGATGAATGCAAAAAAGTCCAGAGTTGTAATAAGTTATTAAAATTTTGAATTGCCGATGTAACAGATGAGTTTTCGTCCGAAACCCTGATA
>NW_025227671.1:79109-80864 GCF_018294505.1 Triticum aestivum | reverse complement strand
TGCTGGATGCAAAAAACGTCCGGAGTTGTAACAAGTTATTAAAATTTTGAATTGCCGGTGTAACAGATGAGTTTTCGTCTGAAAACCTGATACTTCGAAAGAGATTGTCCAGTTTCCACACAAAGTTCATCAAGTTTTCGCGTTGACCCTCTCTACTTTTTTGCACATGCTTTGCGGGTGAAATGATGATACCATGCCAAGTTTCAACTTTTCAGAGTTCATTTGTACAGCTTTTCAATTTCAGGGCGATTTAGCTCAAAACAAATCAGTAAATGCATTAAAAATAGCAAATTATGTCAGAAAGGGTTGAAAGTTGATGACGTGGCTTTGAATGGTGCATGCTGAATGGAAAAAACGTCCAGAGTTGTAATAAGTTATTAAAATTTTGAATGCCGGTGTAATAGATGAGTTTTCGTCCGAAACCCTGATACTTTGAAAGAGATTGTCTAGTTTGTGCACGAAGTGCATCCAGTTTTTGTCGTGACCCTCTCTACTTTTTTGCACATGCTATGTGGGTGAAATGATGATACCATGCCAAGTTTCAACCTTTTCAGAGTTCATTTGTAGAGCTTTTCAATTTCAGGGCCATTTAGCTCAAAACAAATAAGTAAATGCATTAAAAATAGCAAATTATGTCACAAAGGGTTGAAAGTTGATGACGTGGCTTTGAATGTTGCATGCTGGATGCAAAAAACGTCCGGAGTTGTAATAAGTTATTAAAATTTTGAATTGCCGGTGTAAAAGATGAGTTTTCGTCTAAATCCCTTATACTTCGGAAGAGATTGTCCAGTTTGCACACGAAGTGCATCCAGTTTTTGCCATGACCCTCTCTACTTTTTTGCGCATGCTTTGCCGGTGAAATGATGATACCATGCCAAGTTTCAACCTTTTCAGAGTTCATTTGTAGAGCTTTTCAATTGCAGGGCCGTTTAGCTCAAAACAAATCGGTAAATGCATGAAAAATAGCAAATTATGTCGGAAAGGGTTGAAAGTAGATGACGTGGCTTTGACTGGTGCATGCTGAATGCAAAAAACGTCCAGAGTTGTAATAAGTTATTAATATTTTGAATTGCCAGTGTAACAGATGAGTTTTCGTCTGAAACCCTGATACTTCGAAAGAGATTGTCCAGTTTGCACACGAAGTGCATCCAGTTTTTGTGGTGACCCTCTCTACTTTTTTGCACATGCTTTGCGGGTGAAATGATGATACCATGCCAAGTTTCAACCTTTTCAGAGTTCATTTGTAGAGCTTTTCAATTGCAGGGCCATTTAGCTCAAAACAAATCGGTAAATGCATTAAAAATAGCAAATTATGTTAGAAAGGGTTCAAAGTTGATGACATGGCTTTGAATGTTGCGTGCGGGACGCAAAAAACGTCCGGAGCTGTAATAAGTTATTAAAATTTTGAATTGCCGGTGTAACAGATGAGTTTTCGTGTGAAACCCTGATACTTCGAAAGAGATTGTCCAGTTGGTACACGAAGTGCATCTAGTTTTTGCCGTGACCCTTTCAACTTTTTTGCACATCCTATGCGGGTGAAATGACGATACCATGCCAAGTTTCAACCTTTTCAGAGTTCATATGTAGAGCTTTTTAATTTCAGGGCCATTTAGCTCAAAACAAATCAATAAATGTATTAAAAATAGCAAATTTTGTCAGAAAGGGTTGAAATTTGATTATGTGGCTTTGAATGGTGCATGCTGAATCCAAAAAACGTCCGGAGTTGTAATAAGTTATTAAAATTTTGAATTACCG
>NW_025227671.1:77118-78252 GCF_018294505.1 Triticum aestivum | reverse complement strand
GCCAAGTTTCAACCTTTTCAGAGTTCATATGTAGAGCTTTTTAATTTCAGGGCCATTTAGCTCAAAACAAATCAGTACATGCATAAAAAATAGCAAAAAATTTCAGAAAGGGTTAAAAGTTGATGACGTGGCTTTGAATGGTGCATGCTGAATGCAAAAAACGTCCGGAGTTGTAATAAGTTATTGAAATTTTGAATTGCCGGTGTAAAAGATGAGTTTTCGTCTGAAACCCTGATACTTCGAATGAGATTGTCAAGTTTGCACACGAAGTGCATCAAGTTTTTGCCGTGACCCCCTCTACTTTTTGGCACATGCTTTGCGGGTGAAATGATGAAACCATGCCAAGTTTCAACCTTTTCAGAGTTCATCTGTAGAGCTTTTCAATTTCAAGGCCATTTAGCTGAAAAGAAATCATAAATGCATTAAAAATAGCAAATTATGTCGGAAATGGTTGAAAGTTGATGACATGGCTTTGAATGTTGCATGTTGGATGCAAAAAACGCCCGGAGTTGTAATAAGTTATTAGGATTTTGAATTGCCGGTGTAACAGATGAGTTTTTGTCCGAAACCCTGATACTTCGAAAGAGATTGTCCAGTTCTTACACAAAGTGCATCCAGTTCTTACACAAAGTGCATCCAGTTTTCGTCCGAAACCCTGATACTTCGAAAGAGATTATCCACTTTGCTCACGAAGTGCATCCCGTTTTTGCGGTGACCCTCTCTACTTTTTTGCACATGCTATGCGGGTGAAATGATGATACCATGCCAAGTTTCATCCTTTTCAGAGTTCATTTGTAGAGCTTTTCGATTGCAGGGCCATTTAGCTCAAAACAAATCAGTAAATGCATTAAAAATAGCAAATTATGTTAGAAAGGGTTGAAAGTTGATGACGTGGCTTTGAATGTTGCATGCTGGATGCAAAAAACGTCCGTTGTTGTAATAAGTTATTAAAATTTTGAATTGCCGGTGTAGCAGATGAGTTTTTGTCCGGAACCCTGATACTTCGAAAGAGATTGTCCAGTTTGCACACGAAGTGCATCCAGGTTTAGCGGTGACCCTCTGTACTTTTTTGCAGATGCTATGCGGGTGAAATGATGATACCATGCCAAGTTTCAACCTTTCAGAGTTCATTTG
>NW_025227671.1:76057-76801 GCF_018294505.1 Triticum aestivum | reverse complement strand
GCGAGTGAAATGATGATACCATGCCAAGTTTCAACCTTTTCAGAGTTCATTTGTAGAGCTTTTCAATTGCAGGGCCATTTAGCTCAAAACAAATAAGTAAATGCATGAAAAATAGCAAATTATGTCAGAAAGGGTTGAAAGTTGATCACGTGGCTTTGAATGTTGCATGCTGGATGCAAAAAACGTCCGGAGTTGTAATAAGTTATTAAAATTTTGAATTGCCGGTGTAAAAGATGAGTTTTCGTCCGAAACCCTGATACTTCGAAAGAGATTATCCACTTTGCTCACGAAGTGCATCCCGTTTTTGCGGTGACCCTCTCTACTTTTTTGCACATGCTATGCGGGTGAAATGATGATACCATGCCAAGTTTCATCCTTTTCAGAGTTCATTTGTAGAGCTTTTCAATTGCAGGGCCATTTAGCTCAAAACAAATCAGTAAATGCATTAAAAATAGCAAATTATGTTAGAAAGGGTTGAAAGTTGATGACGTGGCTTTGAATGTTGCATGCTGGATGGAAAAAACGTCCGTTGTTGTAATAAGTTATTAAAATTTTGAATTGCCAGTGTAGCAGATGAGTTTTTGTCCGGAACCCTGATACATCGAAAGAGATTGTCCAGTTTGCACACGAAGTGCATCCAGGTTTAGCGGTGACCCTCTGTACTTTTTTGCAGATGCTATGCGGGTGAAATGATGATACCATGCCAAGTTTCAACCTTTTCAGAGTTCATTTGTAGAGCTTTTC
>NW_025227671.1:73680-75967 GCF_018294505.1 Triticum aestivum | reverse complement strand
GAGCTTTTCAATTGTAGGGCCATTTTGCTCAGAACAAATCGGTAAATGCATGAAAAATAGCAAATTATGTCAGAAAGGGTTGAAAGTTGATGACGCAGTTTTGAATGGAGCATGCTGAATGGAAAAAACGTCCGGAGCTGTAATAAGTTATTAAAATTTTGAATTGCCGGTGTAACAGATGAGTTTTTGTCTGAAACCCTGATACTTCGAAAGAGATTGTCCAGTTGGTACATGAAGTGCATCTAGTTTTTGCCGTGACCCTTTCAACTTTTTTGCACATTCTATGCAGGTGAAATGATGATACCATGCCAAGTTTCAACCTTTTCAGAGTTCATATGTAGAGCTTTTCAATTTCAGGGCCATTTAGCTCAAAACAAATCAGTAAATGCATTAAAAATAGCAAAAAATTTCAGAAAGGGTTAAAAGTTGATGACGTGGCTTTGAATAGTGCATGCTGAATGCAAAAAACGTCCGGAGTTGTAATAAGTTATTAAAATTTTGAATTGCCGGTGTAAAAGATGAGTTTTGGTCTGAAACCCTGATACTTCGAAAGAGATTGTCCACTTTGCTCACGAAGTGCATCCCGTTTTTGCGGTGACCCTCTCTACTTTTTTGCACATGCTATGCAGGTGAAATGATGATACCATGCCAAGTTTCAACCTTTTCAGAGTTTATTTATAGAGCTTTTCAATTTCAAGGCCATTTAGCTGAAAAGAAATCATAAATGCATTAAAAATAGCAAATTATGTCGGAAATGGTTGAAAGTTGATGACATGGCTTTGAATGTTGCATGCTGGATGCAAAAAACGCCCGGAGTTGTAATAAGTTATTAGGATTTTGAATTGCCGGTGTAACAGATGAGTTTTTGTCCGAAACCCTGATACTTCGAAAGAGATTGTCCAGTTCTTACACAAAGTGCATCCAGTTTTTGCCGTGACCCGCTCTACTTTTTTGCACTTGCTATGCGGGTGAAATGATGATACCATGCCAAGTTTCAACCTTTTCAGAGTTCATTTGTAGAGCTTTTCAATTTCAGGGCCATTTAGCTCAATACAAATCAGTAAATGCATGAAAAACAACAAATTATGTCGGAAACGGTTGAAAGTTGATGACGTGGCTTTGAATGGTGCATGCGGAATGCATAAAACGTCCGTAGTTGTAATAAGTTATTAAAATTTTGAATTGCCGGTGTAACAGATGAATTTTCGTCCGAAACCCTGATACTTCGAAAGAGATTGTCCAGTTGGTACATGAAGTGCATCCAGCTTTTGCCGTGACCCTCTCTACTCTTTTGCACATGCTATGCAGGTGAAATGATGATACTATGCCAAGTTTCAACCTTTTCAGAGTTCATTTGTAGAGCTTTTCAATTGCAGAGCTATCTAGCTCAAAACAAATTAGTAAATGAAATAAAAACAACAAATTATGTCACAAAGGGTTGAAAGTTGATGACGTGGCTTTGAATGGTGCAAGCTGAATGCAAAAGACGTCCATAGTTGTAATAAGTTATTAAAATTTTGAATTGCCGGTGTAATAGATGAGTTTTCGTCCGAAACCCTGATACTTCCAAAGAGATTGTCCAGTTTACACACGAAGTGCATCCAGTTTTTGCGGTGACCGTCTCTACTTTTTTGCACATGCTATGCGGGTGAAATGATGATACCATGCCAAGTTTGAACATTTTCAGAGTTCATTTGTAGATCTTTTCAATTGTAGGGCCATTTAGCTCAAAACAAATCACTAAATGCATTAAAAATAGAAAATTATGTCACAAAGGGTTGAAAGTAGATGACATGGCTTTCAATGGTGCATGCTGAATGCAAAACACGTCCAGAGTAGTAATAAGTTATTAAAATTTTGAATTGCCGGTGTAACAGATGAGTTTTCGTCCGAAACCCTGATACTTCCAAAGAGATTGTCCAGTTTGTACACGAAGTGCATCCAGTTTTTGCCGTGACCCTCTCTACTTTTTTGCACATGCTATGTGGGTGAAATGATGATACCATGCCAAGTTTCAACCTTTTCAGAGTTCATTTGTAGAGCTTTTCAATTTCAGGGCCATTTAGCTCAAAACAAATCAGTAAATGCATTAAAAATAGAAAATTATGTCACAAAGGGTTGAAAGTTGATGACGTGGCTTTGAATGGTGCATGCTGAATGCAAAACACATCCAGAGTTGTAACAAGTTATTAAAATTTTTAATGCCGGTGTAATAGATGAGTTTTCGTCCGAAACCTTGATACTTCGAAAGAGACTGTCCAGTTTGTACACGAGGTGCATCCAGTTT
>NW_025227671.1:72999-73602 GCF_018294505.1 Triticum aestivum | reverse complement strand
GTTTCAACCTTTTCAGAGTTCATTTATAGAACTTTTCAATTTCAGGGCCATTTAGCTCAAAACAAATCTGTAAATGCATTAAAAATAGCAAATTATGTCAGAAAGGGTTGAAGGTTGATGACGTGGCTTTGAATGTTGCATGCTAGATGCAAAAAACATCCGGAGTTGTAATAAGTTATTAAAATTTGGAATTGCCGGTGTAACAGATGAGTTTTCGTCCGAAACCCTGATACTTCCAAAGAGATTGTCCAGTTTGTACACGAAGTGCATCCAGTTTTTGCCATGACCCTCTCTACTTTTTTGCACACGCTATGCGGGTAAAATAATGATACCATGCCAAGTTTCAACCTTTTCAGAGTTCATTTGTAGAGCTTTTCAATTTCAAGGCCATTTAGCCCAAAACAAATCAGTAAATGCATTAAAAATAGCAAATTATGTCACAAAGGGTTGAAAGAGTATGACGTGGCTTTGAATGGTGCATGCTGAATGCAAAAGATGTCCAGAGTTGTAACAAGTTATTAAAATTTTGAATGCCGGTGTAATAGATGAGTTTTCGTCCGAAACCCTGATACTTCGAAAGAGACTGTCCAGTTTGTACACGAG
>NW_025227671.1:72091-72370 GCF_018294505.1 Triticum aestivum | reverse complement strand
CAAAACAAATCAGTAAATGCATTAAAAATAGCAAATTATGTCACAAAGGTTTGAAAAATGATGACGTGGCTTTGAATGGTGCATGCTGAATGCAAAAGACGTCCAGAGTTGTAACAAGTTATTAAAATTTTGAATGCCGGTGTAATAGATGAGTTTTCGTCCGAAACCCTGATATTTCGAAAGAGACTGTCCAGTTTGTACACGAGGTGCATCCAGTTTTTGCCATGACCCTCTCTACCTTTTTGCACATGCTATGTGGGTGAAATGATGATACCATGC
>NW_025227671.1:70815-71988 GCF_018294505.1 Triticum aestivum | reverse complement strand
GTGTAACAGATGAGTTTTCGTCTGAAACCCTCATACTTCGAAAGAGATTGTCCAGTTTGCACACGAAGTGCATCCAGTTTTTGCGGTGACCCTCTCCACTTTTTTGCACATGCTATGCGGGTGAAATGATGATACCATGCCAAGTTTCAACCTATTCAGAGTTCATTTGTAGAGCTTTTCAATTGCAGGGCCATTTAGCTCAAAACAAATCAGTAAATTCAGTAAAAATAGCAAATTATGTCACAAATGGTTGAAAGTTAATGACGTGGCTTTGAATGGTGCATGCTGAATGCAAAAAACGTCCAGAGTTCTAATAAGTTATTAAAATTTTGAATTGCCGGTGTAACATATGAGTTCTCGTCCGGAACCCTGATACTTCGAAAGAGATTGTCCAGTTTGTACACGAAGTGCATCCAGTTTTTGCCGTGACCCTCTCTACTTTTTTGCACATGCTATGCGCGTGAAATGATGATATCATGCCAAGTTTCAACCTTTTCAGAGTTCATTTGTAGAGCTTTTCAATTTCATGGCCATTTAGCCCAAAACAAATCAGTAAATGCATTAAAAATAGCAAATTATGTCACAGAGGATTGAAAGTTGGTGACGTGGCTTTGAATGTTGCATGCTGGATGCAAAAAACATCCGGAGTTGTAATAAGTTACTAAAATTTTGAATTGCCGGTGTAACAGATGAGTTTTCGTGTGAAACCCTGATACTTCGAAAGAGATTGTCCAGTTTGCACACGAAGTGCATCCAGTTTTTGCGGTGATCCTCTCTACTTTTTGGAACATGCTATGCGGGTGAAATGATGATACCATGCCAAGTTTCAACCTTTTCAGAGTTCATTTGTAGAGCGTTTCAATTGCAGGGCCATTTAGCTCAAAACAAATCAGTAAATGCATTAAAATAGCAAATTATGTCACAAAGGGTTAAAAGTTGATGCATTGGCTTTGAATGGTGCATGCTGAATGCAAAAAACGTCCAGAGTTGTAACAAGTTAGTAAAATTTTGAATTGCCGATGTAACATATGAGTTTTCGTCCGAAACCCTGATACTTCGAAAGAGATTGTCCAGTTTGTACACGAAGTGCATCCAGTTTTTGCCCTGACCCTCTCTACTTTTTTTGCACATGCTATGCGGGTGAAATGATGATACCATGCCAAGTTTCAACAT
>NW_025227671.1:68866-70805 GCF_018294505.1 Triticum aestivum | reverse complement strand
ATGATACCATGCCAAGTTTCAACCTTTTCAGAGTTCATTCGTAGAGCTTTTCAATTTCAAGGCCATTTAGCCCAAAACAAATCAGTAAATGCATTAAAAATAGCAAATTATGTCACAAAGGTTTGAAAAATGATGACGTGGCTTTGAATGGTGCATGCTGAATGCAAAAGACGTCCAGAGTTGTAACAAGTTATTAAAATTTTGAATGCCGGTGTAATAGATGAGTTTTCGTCCGAAACCCTGATATTTCGAAAGAGACTGTCCAGTTTGTACACGAGGTGCATCCAGTTTTTGCCATGACCCTCTCTACCTTTTTGCACATGCTATGTGGGTGAAATGATGATACCATGCAAAGTTTCAACCTTTTCAGAGTTCATTTATAGAGCTTTTCAATTTCAGGGCCATTTAGCTCAAAACAAATCAGTAAATGCATTAAAAATAGCAAATTATGTCAGAAAGGTTTGAAAGTTGATGACGTGGCTTTGAATGTTGCATGCTAGATGCAAAAAATATCCGGAGTTGTAATAAGTTATTAAAATTTTGAATTGCTGGTGTAACAGATGAGTTTTCGTCTGAAACCCTGATACTTCGAAAGAGATTGTCCAGTTTGCACACAAAGTGCATCCAGTTTTTGCGGTGACCCTCTCCACTTTTTTGCACATGCTATGCGGGTGAAATGATGATACCATGCCAAGTTTCAACCTATTCAGAGTTCATTTCTAGAGCTTTTCAATTGCAGGGCCATTTAGCTCAAAACAAATCAGTAAATGCATTAAAAATAGCAAATTATGTCACAAAGTGTTGAAAGTTAATGACGTGGCTTTGAATGGTGCATGCTGAATGCAAAAAACGTCCAGAGTTGTAATAAGTTATTAAAATTTTGAATTGCCGGTGTAACATATGAGTTCTCGTCCGGAACCCTGATACTTCAAAAGAGATTGTCCAGTTTGTACACGAAGTGCATCCAGTTTTTGCCGTGACCCTCTCTACTTTTTTGCACATGCTATGCGGGTGAAATGATGATATCATGCCAAGTTTCAACCTTTTCAGAGTTCATTTGTAGAGCTTTTCAATTTCAGGGCCATTTAGCTCAAAACAAATAAGTAAATGCATGAAAATAGAAAATTATGTCAGAAAGGGTTGAAAGTTGATGACGTGGCTTTGAATGTTGCATGCTGGATGCAAAAACATCCGGAGTTGTAATAAGTTATTAAAATTTTGAATTGCCGGTGTAACATATGAGTTTTCGTGTGAAACCCTGATACTTCGAAAGAGATTGTCCAGTTTGCACACGAAATGCATCGAGTTTTTGCGGTGATCCTCTCTACTTTTTTGAACATGCTATGCGGGTGAAATGATGATACCATGCCAAGTTTCAACCTTTTCAGAATTCATTTGTAGAGCTTTTCAATTTCAGGGCCATTTAGCTCGAAACAAATAAGTAAATGCATTAAAAATAGTAAATTATGTCACAAAGGGTTGAAAGTTGATGACGTGGCTTGGAATGGTGCATGCTGAATGCAAAAGACGTCCAGAGTTGTAATAAGTTATTAAAATTTTGAATTGCCGATGTAACATATGAGTTTTCGTCCGAAACCCTGATACTTCGAAAGAGATTGTCCAGTTTGTACACGAAGTGCATCCAGTTTTTGCCATGACCCTCTCTACTTTTTTGCACATGCTATGCGGGTGAAATGATGATACCATGCCAAGTTTCAACCTTTTCAGAGTTCATTTGTAGAGCTTTTCAATTTCAGGGCCATTTAGCCCAAAACAAATCAGAAAATGCATTAAAAATAGCAAATTATGTCACAAAGGGTTGAAAGTTGATGACGTGGCTTTGAATGGTGCATGCTGAATGCAAAAGACGTCCAGAGTTGTAACAAGTTATTAAAAATTTGAATGCCGGTGTAATAGATGAGTTTTCGTCCAAAACCCT
>NW_025227671.1:68190-68856 GCF_018294505.1 Triticum aestivum | reverse complement strand
CAGTTTGCACACGAAGTGCATCCAGTTTTTGCGGTGATCCTCTCTACTTTTTGGAACATGCTATGCGGGTGAAATGATGATACCATGCCAAGTTTCAACCTTTTCAGAGTTCATTTGTAGAGCGTTTCAATTGCAGGGCCATTTAGCTCAAAACAAATCAGTAAATGCATTAAAATAGCAAATTATGTCACCAAGGGTTAAAAGTTGATGCATTGGCTTTGAATGGTGCATGCTGAATGCAAAAAACGTCCAGAGTTGTAACAAGTTATTAAAATTTTGAATTGCCGATGTAACATATGAGTTTTCGTCCGAAACCCTGATACTTCGAAAGAGATTGTCCAGTTTGTACACGAAGTGCATCCAGTTTTTGCCCTGACCCTCTCTACTTTTTTTGCACATGCTATGCGGGTGAAATGATGATACCATGCCAAGTTTCAACATTTTCAGAGTTCATTTGTAGAGCTTTTCATTTTCAGGGCCATTTAGCTCGAAACAAATAAGTAAATGCATTAAAAATAGTAAATTATGTCACAAAGGGTTGAAAGTTGATGACGTGGCTTTGAATGGTGCATGCTGAATGCAAAAGACGTCCAGAGTTGTAATAAGTTATTAAAATTTTGAATTGCCGGTGTAACAGATGAGTTTTCGTCCGAAACCCTGATACTT
>NW_025227671.1:65508-67447 GCF_018294505.1 Triticum aestivum | reverse complement strand
ATGATACCATGCCAAGTTTCAACCTTTTCAGAGTTCATTCGTAGAGCTTTTCAATTTCAAGGCCATTTAGCCCAAAACAAATCAGTAAATGCATTAAAAATAGCAAATTATGTCACAAAGGTTTGAAAAATGATGACGTGGCTTTGAATGGTGCATGCTGAATGCAAAAGACGTCCAGAGTTGTAACAAGTTATTAAAATTTTGAATGCCGGTGTAATAGATGAGTTTTCGTCCGAAACCCTGATATTTCGAAAGAGACTGTCCAGTTTGTACACGAGGTGCATCCAGTTTTTGCCATGACCCTCTCTACCTTTTTGCACATGCTATGTGGGTGAAATGATGATACCATGCAAAGTTTCAACCTTTTCAGAGTTCATTTATAGAGCTTTTCAATTTCAGGGCCATTTAGCTCAAAACAAATCAGTAAATGCATTAAAAATAGCAAATTATGTCAGAAAGGTTTGAAAGTTGATGACGTGGCTTTGAATGTTGCATGCTAGATGCAAAAAATATCCGGAGTTGTAATAAGTTATTAAAATTTTGAATTGCTGGTGTAACAGATGAGTTTTCGTCTGAAACCCTGATACTTCGAAAGAGATTGTCCAGTTTGCACACAAAGTGCATCCAGTTTTTGCGGTGACCCTCTCCACTTTTTTGCACATGCTATGCGGGTGAAATGATGATACCATGCCAAGTTTCAACCTATTCAGAGTTCATTTCTAGAGCTTTTCAATTGCAGGGCCATTTAGCTCAAAACAAATCAGTAAATGCATTAAAAATAGCAAATTATGTCACAAAGTGTTGAAAGTTAATGACGTGGCTTTGAATGGTGCATGCTGAATGCAAAAAACGTCCAGAGTTGTAATAAGTTATTAAAATTTTGAATTGCCGGTGTAACATATGAGTTCTCGTCCGGAACCCTGATACTTCAAAAGAGATTGTCCAGTTTGTACACGAAGTGCATCCAGTTTTTGCCGTGACCCTCTCTACTTTTTTGCACATGCTATGCGGGTGAAATGATGATATCATGCCAAGTTTCAACCTTTTCAGAGTTCATTTGTAGAGCTTTTCAATTTCAGGGCCATTTAGCTCAAAACAAATAAGTAAATGCATGAAAATAGAAAATTATGTCAGAAAGGGTTGAAAGTTGATGACGTGGCTTTGAATGTTGCATGCTGGATGCAAAAACATCCGGAGTTGTAATAAGTTATTAAAATTTTGAATTGCCGGTGTAACATATGAGTTTTCGTGTGAAACCCTGATACTTCGAAAGAGATTGTCCAGTTTGCACACGAAATGCATCGAGTTTTTGCGGTGATCCTCTCTACTTTTTTGAACATGCTATGCGGGTGAAATGATGATACCATGCCAAGTTTCAACCTTTTCAGAATTCATTTGTAGAGCTTTTCAATTTCAGGGCCATTTAGCTCGAAACAAATAAGTAAATGCATTAAAAATAGTAAATTATGTCACAAAGGGTTGAAAGTTGATGACGTGGCTTGGAATGGTGCATGCTGAATGCAAAAGACGTCCAGAGTTGTAATAAGTTATTAAAATTTTGAATTGCCGATGTAACATATGAGTTTTCGTCCGAAACCCTGATACTTCGAAAGAGATTGTCCAGTTTGTACACGAAGTGCATCCAGTTTTTGCCATGACCCTCTCTACTTTTTTGCACATGCTATGCGGGTGAAATGATGATACCATGCCAAGTTTCAACCTTTTCAGAGTTCATTTGTAGAGCTTTTCAATTTCAGGGCCATTTAGCCCAAAACAAATCAGAAAATGCATTAAAAATAGCAAATTATGTCACAAAGGGTTGAAAGTTGATGACGTGGCTTTGAATGGTGCATGCTGAATGCAAAAGACGTCCAGAGTTGTAACAAGTTATTAAAAATTTGAATGCCGGTGTAATAGATGAGTTTTCGTCCAAAACCCT
>NW_025227671.1:63976-64475 GCF_018294505.1 Triticum aestivum | reverse complement strand
TTGCCGGTGTAACAGATGAGTTTTCGTGTGAAACCCTGATACTTCGAAAGAGATTGTCCAGTTTGCACACGAAGTGCATCCAGTTTTTGCGGTGATCCTCTCTACTTTTTGGAACATGCTATGCGGGTGAAATGATGATACCATGCCAAGTTTCAACCTTTTCAGAGTTCATTTGTAGAGCGTTTCAATTGCAGGGCCATTTAGCTCAAAACAAATCAGTAAATGCATTAAAATAGCAAATTATGTCACAAAGGGTTAAAAGTTGATGCATTGGCTTTGAATGGTGCATGCTGAATGCAAAAAACGTCCAGAGTTGTAACAAGTTAGTAAAATTTTGAATTGCCGATGTAACATATGAGTTTTCGTCCGAAACCCTGATACTTCGAAAGAGATTGTCCAGTTTGTACACGAAGTGCATCCAGTTTTTGCCCTGACCCTCTCTACTTTTTTTGCACATGCTATGCGGGTGAAATGATGATACCATGCCAAGTTTCAACAT
>NW_025227671.1:60819-63010 GCF_018294505.1 Triticum aestivum | reverse complement strand
AAATAGAAAATTATGTCAGAAAGGGTTGAAAGTTGATGACGTGGCTTTGAATGTTGCATGCTGGATGCAAAAAACATCGGGAGTTGTAATAAGTTATTAAAATTTTGAATTGCCGGTGTAACATATGAGTTTTCGTGTGAAACCCTGATACTTCGAAAGAGATTGTCCAGTTTGCACACGAAATGCATCGAGTTTTTGCGGTGATCCTCTCTACTTTTTTGAACATGCTATGCGGGTGAAATGATGATACCATGCCAAGTTTCAACCTTTTCAGAATTCATTTGTAGAGCTTTTCAATTTCAGGGCCATTTAGCTCGAAACAAATAAGTAAATGCATTAAAAATAGTAAATTATGTCACAAAGGGTTGAAAGTTGATGACGTGGCTTGGAATGGTGCATGCTGAATGCAAAAGACGTCCAGAGTTGTAATAAGTTATTAAAATTTTGAATGCCGGTGTAATGGATGAGTTTTCGTCCAAAACCCTGATACTTCGAAAGAGACTGTCCAGTTTGTACACGAGGTGCATCCAGTTTTATCCATGACCCTCTCTACCTTTTTGCACATGCTATGGGGGTGAAATGATGATACCATGCCAAGTTTCAACCTTTTCAGAGTTCATTTATAGAGCTTTTCAATTTCAGGGCCATTTAGCTCAAAACAAATCAGTAAATGCATTAGAAATAGCAAATTATGTCAGAAAGGGTTGAAAGTTGATGACGTGGCTTTGAATGTTGCATTCTAGATGCAAAAAACATCCGGAGTTGTAATAAGTTATTAAAAATTTGAATTACCGGTGTAACATATGAGTTTTCGTCTGAAACCCTGATACTTCGAAAGAGATTGTCCAGTTTGCGCACGAAGTGCATCCAGTTTTTGCGGTGACCCTCTCCACTTTTTTGCACATGCTATGCGGGTGAAATGATGATACCATGCCAAGTTTCAACCTATTCAGAGTTCATTTCTAGAGCTTTTCAATTGCAGGGCCATTTAGCTCAAAACAAATCAGTAAATGCATTAAAAATAGCAAATTATGTCACAAAGGGTTGAAAGTTAATGACGTGGCTTTGAATGGTGCATGCTGAATGCAAAACACGTCCAGAGTTGTAATAAGTTATTAAAATTTTGAATTGCCGGTGTAACATATGAGTTTTCGTCCAGAACCCTGATACTTCGAAAGAGATTGTCCAGTTTGTACACGAAGTGCATCCAGTTTTTGCCGTGACCCTCTCTACTTTTTTGCACATGCTATGCGGGTGAAATGATGATACCATGCCAAGTTTCAACCTTTTCAGAGTTCATTTGTAGAGCTTTTCAATTTCAGGGTCATTTAGCTCAAAACAAATCAGTAAATGCATGAAAATAGAAAATTATGTCAGAAAGGGTTGAAAGTTGATGACGTGGCTTTCAATGGTGCATGCTGAATGCAAAAAACGCCCGGAGTTGTAATAAGTTATTAGAATTTTGAATTGCCGGTCTAACAGATGAGTTGTCGTCCGAAACCCTGATACTTCGAAAGAGATTGTCCAGTTTGCCCACGAAGTGCATCCAGTTTTTGCAGTGATCCTCTCTACTTTTTTGAACATGCTATGCGGCTGAAATGAAGATACCATGCCAAGTTTCAACCTTTTCAAAGTTCATTTGTAGAGCTTTTCAATTGCAGGGCCATTTAGCTCAAAACAAATCAGTAAATGCATTAAAATAGCAAATTATGTCACAAAGGGTTAAATGTTGATGACATGGCTTTGAATGGTGCATGCTGAATGCAAAAAACATCCAGAGTTGTAACAAGTTATTAAAATTTTGAATAGCCGATGTAACATATGAGTTTTCGTCCGAAACCCTGATACTTCGAAAGAGATTGTCCAGTTTGTACACGAAGTGCATCCAGTTTTTGCCATGACCCTCTCTACTTTTTTGCACATGCTATGCGGGTGAAATGATGATACCATGCCAAGTTTCAACCTTTTCAGAGTTCATTTGTAGAGCTTTTCAATTTCAGGGCCATTTAGCTCGAAACAAATAAGTAAATGCATTAAAAATAGTAAATTATGTCACAAAGGGTTGAAAGTTGATGAAGTGGCTTTGAATGGTGCATGCTGAATGCAGAAGACGTCCATAGTTGTAATAAGTTATTAAAATTTTGAATTGCCCGCGTAACAGATGAGTTTTCGTCCGAAACCCTGATACTTC
>NW_025227671.1:59134-60248 GCF_018294505.1 Triticum aestivum | reverse complement strand
ATTAGTTATTAAAATTTTGAATTGCCGGTGTAACAGATGAGTTTTCGTCCGAAACCCTCATACTTCGAAAGATATTGTCCAGTTTGTACACGATGTGCATCCAGTTTTTGCCGTGACCCTCTCTCCTTTTTTGCACATGCTATGCGGGTGAAATGATGATACCATGCCAAGTTTCAACCTTTTCAGAGTTCATTTATAGAGCTTTTCAATTTCAGGGCCATTTACCTCAAAACAAATCAGTAAATGCATGAAAAATAGCTAATTATGTCAGAAAGGTTTGAAAGTTGATGACATGGCTTTGAATGTTGCATGCTGGATGCAGAAAACGTCCGGAGTTGTAATAAGCTATTAAAATTTTGAATTGCCGGTGTAACTGATGAGTTTTCGTCTGAAACCGTGATACTTCGAAAGAGATTGTCCAGTTTGTACACGAAGTGCATCCAGTTTTTGCCATGACCCTCTCTACTTTTTTGCACATGCTATGCGGGCGAAATGATGATTCCATGCCAAGTTTGAACCTTTGCAGAGTTAATTTGTAGAGCTTTTCCATTTCAGGGCCATTTAGCTCGAAACAAATAAGTAAATGCATTAAAAATAGCAAAATTATGTCACAAAGGGTTGAAAGTTGATGACGTGGCTTTGAATGGTGCATGCTGAATGCAAAAGACGTCCGGAGTTGTAATAAGTTATTAAAATTTTGAATTGCCGGTGTAACAGATGAGTTTTCGTCCGAAACCCTCATACTTCGAAAGATATTGTCCAGTTTGTACACGAAGTGCATCCAGGTTTTGCCATGACCCTCTCTACTTTTTGGCACATGCTATGCGGGTGAAATAATGATACCATGACAAGTTTCAACCTTTTCAGAGTTCATTTGTAGAGCCTTTCAATTTCAAGGCCATTTAGCCCAAAACAAATCAGTAAATGCATTAAAAATAGTAAATTATGTCACAAAGGGTTGAAAGTTGATGACGTGGCTTTGAATGGTGCATGCTGAATGCAAAAGACGTCCAGAGTTGTAACAAGTTATTAAAATTTTGAATGTCGGTGTAATAGATGAGTTTTCGTCCGAAACCCTGATACTTCGAAAGAGACTGTCCAGTTTGTACACGAG
>NW_025227671.1:58110-58481 GCF_018294505.1 Triticum aestivum | reverse complement strand
GCACATGCTATGCGGGTGAAATGATGATACCATGCCAAGTTTCAACCTTTTCAGAGTTCATTTGTCGAGCTTTTCAATTTCAGGGCAATTTAGCTCAAAACAAATCAGTAAATGCATTAAAAATAGCAAATTATGTCAGAAAGGGTTGAAAGTTGATGACGTGGCTTTGAATGTTGCATGCTAGATGCAAAAAACGTCCGGAGTTGTAATAAGTTATTAAAATTTTGAATTGCTGGTGTAACAGATGAGTTTTCGTCTGAAACCCTGATACTTCGAAAGAGATTGTCCAGTTTGTACACGAAGTGCATCCAGTTTTTGCCATGACCCTCTCTACTTTTTTGCACATGCTCTGCGGGTGAAATGATGATACC
>NW_025227671.1:54953-57709 GCF_018294505.1 Triticum aestivum | reverse complement strand
TTTAGCTCAAAACAAATCAGTAAATGCATTAAAAATAGCAAATTATGTCACAAAGGGTTGAAAGTTAATGACGTGGCTTTGAATGGTGCATGCTGAATGCAAAAAACGTCCAGAGTTGTAATAAGTTATTAAAATTTTGAATTGCCGGTGTAACATATGAGTTTTCGTCCGGAACCGTGATACTTCGAAAGAGATTGTCCAGTTTGTACACGAAGTGCATCCAGTTTTTGCCGTGACCCTCTCCACTTTTTTGCACATGCTATGCGGGTGAAATGATGATACCATGCCAAGTTTCAACCTATTCAGAGTTCATTTCTAGAGCTTTTCAATTTCAAGGTCAGTTAGACCAAAACAAATCAGTAAATGCATTAAAAATAGTAAATTATGTCACAAAGGGTTGAAAGTTGATGACGTGGCTTTGAATGGTGCATGCTGAATGCAAAAGACGTCCAGAGTTGTAACAAGTTATTAAAATTTTGAATGCCGGTGTAACATATGAGTTTTCGTCCGAAACCCTGATACTTCGAAAGAGACTGTCCAGTTTGTACACGAGGTGCTTCCAGTTTTTTCCATGACCCTCTCTACTTTTTTGCACATGCTATGCGGGTGAAATGATGATATCATGCCAAGTTTCAACCATTTCAGAGTTCATTTGTAGAGCTTTTCAATTTCAGGGCCATTTAGCTCAAAACAAATCAGTAAATGCATGAAAATAGCAAATTATGTCAGAAAGGGTTGAAAGTTGATGACGTGGCTTTGAATGTTGCATGCTGGATGCAAAAAACATCCGGAGTTGTAATAAGTTATTGAAATTTTGAATTGCCGGTGTAACAGATGATTTTTCGTGTGAAACCCTGATACTTCGAAAGAGATTGTCCAGTTTGCACACGAAGTGCATCCAGTTTTTGCGGTGATCCTCTCTACTTTTTTGAACATGCTATGCGGGTGAAATCATGATACCATGCCAAGTTTCAACCTTTTCAGAGTTCATTTGTAGAGCTTTTCAATTGCAGGGCCATTAAGCTCAAAACAAATCAGTAAATGCATTAAAATAGCAAATTATGTCACAAAGGGTTAAAAGTTGATGACATGGCTTTGAATGGTGCATGCTGAATGCAAAAAACGTCCAGAGTTGTAACAAGTTATTAAAATTTTGAATTGCCGATGTAACATATGAGTTTTCGTCCGAAACCCTGATACTTCGAAAGAGACTGTCCAGTTTGTACACGAAGTGCATCCAGTTTTTGCCATGACCCTCTCTACTTTTTTGCACATGCTATGCGGGTGAAATGATGATACCATGCCAAGTTTCATCCTTTTTAGTGTTCATTTGTAGAGCTTTTCAATTTCAGGGCCATTTAGCTCGAAACAAATAAGTAAATGCGTTAAAAATAGTAAATTATGTCACAAAGGGTTGAAAGTTGATGACGTGGCTTTGAATGGTGCATGCTGAATGCAAAAGACGTCCAGAGTTGTAATAAGTTATTAAAATTTTGAATTGCCGGTGTAACAGATGAGTTTTCGTCCGAAACCCTGATACTTCGAAAGAGATTGTCCAGTTTGCACATGAAGTGCATCCAGTTTTTGCCATGACCCTCTCTACTTTTTTGCACATGCTATGCGGATGAAATGATGATACCATGCCAAGTTTCAACCTTTTCAGAGTTCATTTGTAGAGCTTTTCAATTTCAGGGCTATTTAGCTAGAAACAAATAAGTAAATGCATTAAAAATAGCAAATTATGTCACAAAGGGTTGAAATTTGATGACGTGGCTTTGAATGGTGCATGTTGAATGCAAAAGACGTCCGGAGTTGTAATAAGTTATTAAAATTTTGAATTGCCGGTGTAACAGATGAGTTTTCGTCCGAAACCCTCATACTTCGAAAGAGATTGTCCAGTTTGTACACGAAGTGCATCCAGTTTTTGCCATGACCCTCTCTACTTTTTTGCACATGCTATGCAGGTGAAATGATGATACCATGCCAAGTTTCAACCTTTTCAGTGTTCATTCGTAGAGCTTTTCAATTTCAAGGCCATTTAGCCCAAAACAAATCAGTAAATGCATTAAAAACAGCAAATTATGTCACAAAGGTTTGAAAGTTGATGACGTGGCTTTGAATGGTGCATGCTGAATGCAAAAGACGTCCAGAGTTGTAACAAGTTATTAAAATTTTGAATGCCGGTGTAATAGATGAGTTTTCGTCCGAAACCCTGATACTTCGAAAGAGACTGTCCAGTTTGTACACGAGGTGCATCCAGTTTTTGGCATGACCCTCTCTACCTTTTTGCACATGCTATGCTGGTGAAATGATGTTACCATGCCAAGTTTCAACCTTTTCAGAGTTCATTTATAGAGCTTTTCAATTTCAGGGCCATTTAGCTTAAAACAAATCAGTAAATGCATTAAAAATAGCAAATTATGTCAGAAAGGGTTGAAAGTTGATGACGTGGCTTTGAATGTTGCATGCTAGATGCAAAAAACATCCGGATTTGTAATAAGTTATTAAAATTTTGAATTGCCGGTGTAACAGATGAGTTTTCGTCTGAAACCCTGATACTTCGAAAGAGATTGTCCAGTTTGCACGCGAAGTGCATCCAGTTTTTGTGGTGACCCTCTCTACTTTTTTGCACATGCTATGCGGGTGAAATGATGATAGCATGCCAAGTTTCAACCTTTTCAGAGTTCATTTGTAGAGCTTTTCAATTGCAGGGCCAGTTAGCTCAAAACAAATCAGTAAATGCATGAAAAATAGCA
>NW_025227671.1:53855-54624 GCF_018294505.1 Triticum aestivum | reverse complement strand
AGGGTTGAAAGTTGATGACGTGGCTTTGAATGTTGCATGCTGGATGCAAAAAACGTCCCGAGTTGTAATAAGTTATTAAAATTATGAATTGCCGGTGTAACAGATGAGTTTTCCTCCGAAACCCTGATACTTCGAAAGAGATTGTCCTGTTTGTACACGAAGTGCATCCAGTTTTTGCCGTGACCCTCTCTACTTTTTTGCACATGCTATGCGGGTGAAATGATGATATCATGCCAAGTTTCAACCTTTTCAGAGTTCATTTGTAGAGCTTTTCAATTTCAGGGCCATTTAGCTCAAAACAAATCAGTAAATGCATGAAAATAGAAAATTATGTCAGAAAGGGTTGAAAGTTGATGACGTGCCTTTGAATGTTGCATGCAGGATGCAAAAAAATCCGGAGTTGTAATAAGTTATTAAAATTTGAATTGCCGGTGTAACAGATGAGTTTTCGTGTGAAACCCTGATACTTCGAAAGAGATTGTCGAGTTTGCACACGAAGTGCATCCAGTTTTTGCCGTCACCCTCTCTACTTTTTTGCACATGCTATGCGGGTGAAATGATGATATCATGCCAAGTTTCAACCTTTTCAAAGTTCATTTGTAGAGCTTTTCAATTTCAGGGCCATTTAGCTCAAAACAAATCAGTAAATGCATTAAAAATAGCAAATTATGTCACAAAGGGTTGAAACTTGATGACGTGGCTTTGAATGTTGCATGCTGGATGCAAAAAACTTCCGGAGTTGTAATAAGTTATTAAAATTTTGAATTGC
>NW_025227671.1:52223-52943 GCF_018294505.1 Triticum aestivum | reverse complement strand
ATGCTGAATGCAAAAAACGTCCAGAGTTGTAATAAGTTATTAAAATTTTGAATTGCCGATGTAACATATGAGTTTTCGTCCGAAACCCTGATACTTCGAAAGAGATTGTCCAGTTTGTACACGAAGTGCATCCAGTTTTTGCCATGACCCTCTCTAATTTTTTGCACATGCTATGCGGGCGAAATGATGATACCATGCCAAGTTTCAACCTTTTCAGAGTTCATTTGTAGAGCTTTTCAATTTCAGGGCCATTTAGCTCGAAACAAATAAGTAAATGCATTAAAAATAGCAAATTATGTCACAAAGGATTGAAAGTTGATGACGTGGCTTTGAATGGTGCATGCTGAATGCAAAAGACGTCCGGAGTTGTAATAAGTTATTAAAATTTTGAATTGCCGGTGTAACAGATGAGTTTTCGTCCGAAACCCTCATACTTCGAAAGAGATTGTCCAGTTTGTACACGACGTGCATCCAGTTTTTGCCATGACCCTCTCTACTTTTTTGCACATGCTATGCGGGTTGAATGATGATACCATGCCAAGTTTCAACCTTTTCAGAGTTCATTTGTAGAGCTTTTCATTTTCAGGGGCATTTAGCTCAAAACAAATCAGTAAATGCATTAAAAATAGCAAATTATGTCAGAAAGGGTTGAAAGTTGATGACCTGGCTTTGAATGTTGCATGCTGGATGCAAAAAACGTTCGGAGTTGTAGTAAGTTTT
>NW_025227671.1:51443-51966 GCF_018294505.1 Triticum aestivum | reverse complement strand
CATTAAAAATAGCAAATTATGTCACAAAGGGTTGAAAGTTGAGTACGTGGCTTTGAATGGTGCATGCTGAATGCAAAAGACGTCCGGAGTTGTAATAAGTTATTAAAATTTTGAATTGCCGGTGTAACAGATGAGTTTTCGTCCGAAACCCTGATACTTCGAAAGAGATTGTCCAGTTTGTACACGAAGTGCATCCAGTTTTTGCCGTGACCCTCTCTACATTTTTGCACATGCTATGCGGGTGAAAGGATGATACCATGCCAAGTTTCAACCTTTTCAGAGTTCATTTGTAGACCTTTTCAATTTCAGGGCTATTTAGCTCGAAACAAATAAGTAAATGCTTTAAAAATAGTAAATTATGTCACAAAGGGTTGAAAGTTGATGACGTGGCTTTCAATGGTGCATGCTGAATGCAAAAGACGTCCAGAGTTGTACTAAGTTATTAAAATTTTGAATTGCCGGTGTAACAGATGAGTTTTCGTCCGAAACCCTATTACTTCGAAAGAGATTGTCCAGTTTGCAC
>NW_025227671.1:49498-51320 GCF_018294505.1 Triticum aestivum | reverse complement strand
AGCTCAAAACAAATCAGTTAATGCATTAAAATAGAAAATTATGTCACAAAGGGTTAAAAGTTGATGACATGGCATTGAATGGTGCATGCTGAATGCAAAAAACGTCCAGAGTTGTAATAAGTTATTAAAATTTTGAATTGCCGATGTAACATATGAGTTTTCATCCGAAACCCTGATACTTCGAAAGAGATTGTCAAGTTTGTACACGAAGTGCATCCAGTTTTTGCCATGACCCTCTCTACTTTTTTGCACATGCTATGCGGGCGAAATGATGATACCATGCCAAGTTTCAACCTTTTCAGAGTTCATTTGTAGAGCTTTTCAATTTCAGGTCCATTTAGCTCGAAACAAATAAGTAAATGCATTAAAAATAGCAAATTATGTCACAAAGGGTTGAAAGTTGATGACGTGGCTTTGAATGGTGCATGCTGAATGCAAAAGATGTCCGGAGTTGTAATAAGTTATTAAAATTTTGAATTGCCGGTGTAACAGATGAGTTTTCGTCCGAAACCCTCATACTTCGAAAGAGAGTGTCCAGTTTGTACACGACGTGCATCCAGTTTTTGCCATGACCCTCTCTTCTTTTTTGCACATGCTATGCGAGTGAAATGATGATACCATGCCAAGTTTCAACCTTTTCAGAGTTCATTTGTAGAGCTTTTCAATTTCAGGGCCATTTAGCTCAAAACAAATCAGTAAATGCATTAAAAATAGCAAATTATGTCAGAAAGGGTTGAAAGTTGATGACCTGGCTTTGAATGTTGCATGCTGGATGCAAAAAACGTTCGGACTTGTAGTAAGTTATTAAAATTTTGAATTGCCGGTGTAAAAGATGAGTTTTCGTCCGAAACCCTGATACTTCGAAAAAGATTGTCCAGTTTGCACACGAAGTGCATCCAGTTTTTGCGGTGACCGTCTCTACTTTTTTGCACATGCTATGCGGGTGAAATGTTGATACCATGCCAAGTTTCAACCTTTTCAGAGTTCATTTGTAAAGCTTTTCAATCTCAGGGCCATTTAGCGCAAAAAAAATCAGTAAATGCATTAAAAATAGCAAATTATGTCACAAAGGGTTGAAACTTGATTACGTGGCTTTGAATGGTGCATGCTGAATGCAAAAGACATCCGGAGTTGTAATAAGTTATTAAAATTTTGAATTGCCGGTGTAACAGATGAGTTTTCGTCCGAAACCCTCATACTTCGAAAGAGAGTGTCCAGTTTGTACACGACGTGCATCCAGTTTTTGCCATGACCCTCTCTACTTTTTTGCACATGCTATGCGGGTGAAATGTTGATACCATGCCATGTTTCAACCTTTTCAGAGTTCATTTGTAAAGCTTTTCAATCTCAGGGCCATTTAGCGCAAAACAAATCACTAAATGCATTAAAAATAGCAAATTATGTCACAAAGGGTTGAAACATGATTACGTGGCTTTGAATGGTGCATGCTGAATGCAAAAGACGTCCGGAGTTGTAATAAGTTATTAAAATTTTGAATTGCCGGTGTAACAGATGAGTTTTCGTCCGGAACCCTGATACTTCGAAAGAGATTGTCCAGTTTGTACACGAAGTGCATCCAGTTTTTGCCGTGACCCTCTCTACTTTTTTGCACATGCTATGCGGGTGAAATGATGATACCATGCCAAGTTTCAACCTTTTCAGAGTTCATTCATAGAGCTTTTCAATTGCAGGGCCAGTTAGCTCAAAACAAATCAGTAAATGCATTAAAAATAGCAAATTATGTCAGAAAGGGTTGAAAGTTGATGACGTGGCTTTGAATGGTGCATGCTGAATGCGAAAAAGTCCCGAGTTGTAATAAGTT
>NW_025227671.1:45505-46859 GCF_018294505.1 Triticum aestivum | reverse complement strand
CCCTCTCTACTTTATTGCACATGCTATGCGGGTGAAATGATGATACCATGCCAAGTTTCAACCTATTCAGAGTTCATTCATAGAGCTTTTCAATTTCAGGGCCATTTAGGTCAAAACAAATCAGTAAATGCATTAAAAATAGCAAATTATGTCAGAAAGGGTTGAAAGTTGATGACGTGGCTTTGAATGTTGCATGCTGGATGCAAAAAAAGTCCGGAGTTGTAATAAGTTATTAACATTTTGAATTGCCGGTGTAACAGATGAGTTTTCGTCTGAAACCCTGATACTTCGAAAGAGATTGTCCAGTTTGCACGCAAAGTGCATCCAGTTTCAACCTTTTCAGAGTTCATTTGTAGAGCTTTTCAATTTCAGGGCCATTTAGCTCAAAACAAATGAGTAAATGCATGAAAAATAGCAAATTATGTTAGAAAGGGTAGAAAGTTGATGACGTGGCTTTGAATGTTGCATGCTGGATGCAAAAAACGTCCGGAGTTGTAATAAGTTATTAAAATTTTGAATTGCCGGTGTAACAGATGAGTTTTTGTCCGAAACCCTAATACTTCGAAAGAGATTGTCCAGTTGGTACACGAAGTGCATCCAGTTTTTTCCTTGACCCTTTCTACTTTTTTGCACATGCTATGCGGGTGAAATGATGATATCATGCCAAGTTTCAACCTTTTCAGAGTTCATTTGTAGAGCTTTTCAATTTCAGGGCCATTTAGCTCAAAACAAATCAGTAAATGCATGAAAATAGAAAATTATGTCAGAAAGGGTTGAAAGTTGATGACGTGGCTTTGAATGTTGCATGCTGGATGCAAAAAACATCCGGAGTTGTAATAAGTTATTGAAAATTTTAATTGCCGGTGTAACAGATGAGTTTTCGTGTGAAACCCTGATACTTCGAAAGAGATTGTCCAGTTTGCACACGAAGTGCATCCAGTTTTTGCGGTGATCCTCTCTACTTTTTTGAACATGCTACGCGGGTGAAATGATGATACCATGCCAAGTTTCAACCTTTTCAGAGTTTATTTGTAGAGCTTTTCAATTGCAGGGCCATTTAGCTCAAAACAAATCAGTAAATGCATTAAAATAGCAAATTATGTCACAAAGGGTTAAAAGTTGATGACATGGCTTTGAATGGTGCATGCAGAATGCAAAAACGTCCAGAGTTGTAATAAGTTATTAAAATTTTGAATTGCCGGTGTAACAGATGAGTTTTCGTCCGAAACCCTGATACTTCGAAAGAGATTGTCCAGTTTGCACATGAAGTGCATCCAGTTTTTGCCATGACCCTCTCTACTTTTTTGCACATGCTATGCGGGTGAAATGATGATACCATGCCAAGTTTCAACCT
>NW_025227671.1:44462-45320 GCF_018294505.1 Triticum aestivum | reverse complement strand
CCATTTAGCTCAAAACACATCAGTAAATGCATTAGAATAGAAAATTATGTCACAAAGGGTTAAAAGTTGATGACATGGCTTTGAATGGTGCATGCCGAATGCAAAAAACGTCCAGAGTTGTAATAAGTTATTAAAATTTTGAATTGCCGATGTAACATATGAGTTTTCGTCCGAAACCCTGATTCTTCGAAAGAGATTGTCCAGTTTGTACACGAAGTGCATCCAGTTTTTGCCATGACCCTCTCTACTTTTTTGCACATGCTATGCGGGCGAAATGATGATACCATGCCAAGTTTCAACCTTTTCAGAGTTCATTTGTAGAGCTTTTCAATTTCAGGGCCATTTAGCTCAAAACAAATCAGTAAATGCATGAAAATAGAAAATTATGTCAGAAAGGGTTGAAAGTTGATGACGTGGCTTTGAATGTTGCATGCTGGATGCAAAAAACATCCGGAGTTGTAATAAGTTATTAAAATTTTTAATTGCCGGTGTAATAGATGAGTTTTCGTGTGAAACCCTGATACTTCGAAAGAGATTGTCCAGTTTGCACACGAAGTGCATCCAGTTTTTGCGGTGATCCTCTCTACTTTTTTGAACATGCTACGCGGGTGAAATGATGATACCATGCCAAGTTTCAACCTTTTCAGAGTTTATTTGTAGAGCTTTTCAATTGCAGGGCCATTTAGCTCAAAACAAATCAGTAAATGCATTAAAATAGCAAATTATGTCACAAAGGGTTAAAAGTTGATGACATGGCTTTGAATGGTGCATGCAGAATGCAAAAACGACCAGAGTTGTAATAAGTTATTAAAATTTTGAATTGCCGGTGTAACAGATGAGTTTTCGTCCGAAACCCTG
>NW_025227671.1:43713-44335 GCF_018294505.1 Triticum aestivum | reverse complement strand
CCATGCCAAGTTTCAACCTTTTCAGAGTTCATTTGTAAAGCTTTTCAATTTCAAGGCCATTTAGCTCAAAACACATCAGTAAATGCATTAGAATAGAAAATTATGTCACAAAGGGTTAAAAGTTGATGACATGGCTTTGAATGGTGCATGCCGAATGCAAAAAACGTCCAGAGTTGTAATAAGTTATTAAAATTTTGAATTGCCGATGTAACATATGAGTTTTCGTCCGAAACCCTGATTCTTCGAAAGAGATTGTCCAGTTTGTACACGAAGTGCATCCAGTTTTTGCCATGACCCTCTCTACTTTTTTGCACATGCTATGCGGGCGAAATGATGATACCATGCCAAGTTTCAACCTTTTCAGAGTTCATTTGTAGAGCTTTTCAATTTCAGGGCCATTTAGCTCGAAACAAAGAAGTAAATGCATTAAAAATAGCAAATTATGTCACAAAGGGTTGAAAGTTGATGACGTGGCTTTGAATGGTGCATGCTGAATGCAAAAGACGTCCGGAGTTGTAATAAGTTATTAAAATTTTGAATTGTCGGTGTAACAGATGAGTTTTCGTCCGAAACCCTCATACTTCGAAAGAGATTGTCCAGTTTGTACACGAAGTGCATCCAG
>NW_025227671.1:42775-43303 GCF_018294505.1 Triticum aestivum | reverse complement strand
AAAAATAGCGAATTATGTCACAAAGGGTTGAAAGTTGATGACGTGGCTTTGAATGGTGCATGCTGAATGCAAAAGACGTCCAGAGTTGTAATAAGTTATTAAAATTTTGAATTGCCGATGTAACAGATGAGTTTTCGTCCGAAACCCTGATACTTCGAAAGAGATTGTCCAGTTTGCACACGAAGTGCATCCAGTTTTTGCGGTGACCGTCTCTACTTTTTTGCACATGCTATGCGGGTGAAATGATGATACCATGCCAAGTTTCAACCTTTTCAGAGTTCATTTGTTGACCTTTTCAATTGCAGGGCCATTTAGCTCAAAACAAATTAGTAAATGCATTAAAAATAGCAAATTATGTCACAAAGGGTTGAAAGGTTATGACGTGGCTTTGAATGGTGCATGCTGAATGCGAAAAACGTCCAGAGTTGTAAGAAGTTATTAAAATTTTGAATTGCCGGTGTAACTGATGAGTTTTCGTCCGAAACCCTGATACTTCGAAACAGATTGTCCAGTTTGTACACGAAGTGC
>NW_025227671.1:42071-42614 GCF_018294505.1 Triticum aestivum | reverse complement strand
AAAAAACGTCCAGAGTTGTAATAAGTTATTAAAATTTTGAATTGCCGGTGTAACAGATGAGTTTTCGTCCGAAACCCTGATACTTCGAAAGAGATTGTCCAGTTTGTACACGAAGTGCATCCAGTTTTTGCCATGACCCTCTCTACTTTTTTGCACATGCTATGCGGGTGAAATGATGATACCATGCCAAGTTTCAACCTTTTCAGAGTTCATTTATAGAGCTTTTCAATTTCGGGGCCATTTAGCTCAAAACAAATCAGTAAATGCATTAAAAATAGCAAATTATGTCAGAAAGGGTTGAGAGTTGATGACGTGGCTTTGAATGTTGCATGCTGGATGCAAAAAAAGTCCGGAGTTGTAATAAGTTATTAACATTTTGAATTGCCGGTGTAACAGATGAGTTTTCGTCTGAAACCCTGATACTTCGAAAGAGATTGTCCAGTTCGCACGCGAAGTGCATCCAGTTTTTGTGGTGACCCTCTCTACTTTTTTGCACATGCTATGCGGGTGAAATGATGATACCATGCCATGTTTCAACCTTTT
>NW_025227671.1:37746-41988 GCF_018294505.1 Triticum aestivum | reverse complement strand
TTCATTTGTAGAGCTTTTACATTTCAGGACCATTCAGCTCAAAACAAATCAGTAAATGCATTAAAAATAGCAAATTATGTCAGAAATGGTTGAAAGTTGATCATGTGGCTTTGAATGTTGCATGCTGGATGCAAAAAACGCCCGGAGTTGTAATAAGTTATTAAAATTTTGAATTGCCGGTGTAACAGATTAGTTTTCGTCCGAAACCCCGATACTTCGAAAGAGATTGTCCAGTTTGTACACGAAGTGCACCCAGCTTTTGCCGTGACCCTCTCTACTTTTGCACATGCTATGCGGGTGAAATGATGATACCATGCCAAGTTTCAACCTTTTGAGAGTTCATTTGTGGAGCTTTTCAATTTGAGGGCCATTTAGCTCAATACAAATAAGTAAATGCATGAAAATAGCGAATTATGTCGGAAACGGTTGAAAGTTGATGACGTGGCTTTGAATGGTGCATGCTGAATCCAAAAAACGTCCGTAGTTGTAATAAGTAACTAAAATGTTGAATTGCCGGTGTAAAAGATGAGTTTTCGTCCGAAACCCTGATACTTCGAAAGAGATCGTCCAGTTGGTACACGAAGTACATCCAGTTTTTGCCGTGACCCTCTCTACTTTTTTGCACATGCTATGCGGGTGAAATGATGATACCATGCCAAGTTTCAACATTTTCAGAGTTCATTTCTAGAGCTTTTCAATTGCACGGCCGTTTAGGTCAAAAGAAATCAGTAACTGCATTAAAAATAGCAAATTATGTCACAAAGGGTTGAAAGTTTATGACGTGGCTTTGAATGGTGCATGCTGAATGCAAGAAACGTCCAGAGTTGTAATAAGTTATTAAAATTTCGAATTGTCGGTGTAACAGATGAGTTTTTGTCCGAAACCCTGATACTTCAAAAGAGATTTTCCAGTTTGTACACGAAGTGCATCCAGTTTTTGCCGTGACCCTCTCTACTTTTTTGCACATGCTATGCGGATGAAATGATGATACCATGCCAAGTTTCAACCTTTTCAGAGTTCATTTGTAGAGCTTTTCAATTGTAGGGCCGTTTAGCTCAAAAGAAATCAGCAAATGCATTAAAAATAGCAAATTATGTCAGAAAGGGTTGAAAGTTGATGTCGTGGGTCTGAATGGTGCATGCTGAATGCAAAAGACGTCCGGAGTTGTAATAAGTTATTAAAAATTTTAATTGCCGGTGCAGCAGATGAGTTTTCGTCCGAAACCCTCATACTTCGAAAGAGATTGTCCAGTTTGTACACGAAGTGCATCCAGTTTTTGCCATGAACCTCTCTACTTTTTTGCACCTGCTATGCGGGTGAAATGATGATACCATGCCAAGTTTCAACCTTTTCAGAGTTCATTTGTAGAGCTTTTCAATTTCAGGGCCATTTAGCTCAAAACAAATCTGTAAATGCATTAAAAATAGCAAATTATGTCAGAAAGGGTTGAAAGTTGATGACCTGGCTTTGAATGTTGCATGCTGGATGCAAAAAACGTCTGGAGTTGTAGTAAGTTATTAAAATTTTGAATTGCCGGTGTAAAAGATGAGTTTTCGTCCGAAACCCTGATACTTCGAAAGAGATTGTCTAGTTTGCACATGAAGTGCATCCAGTTTTTGCGGTGACCGTCTCTACTTTTTTGCACATGCTATGCGGGAGAAATGTTGATACCATGCCAAGTTTCAACCTTTTCAGAATTCATTCGTAAAGCTTTTCAATCTCAGGGCCATTTAGCGCAAAAAAAATCAGTAAATGCATTAAAAATAGCAAATTATGTCACAAAGGGTTGAAAGTTGATTACATGGCTTTGAATGGTGCATGCTGAATGCAAAAGACGTCCAGAGTTGTAATAAGTTATTAAAATTTTGAATTGCCGGTGTAACAGATGAGTTTTCATCTGAAACCCAGATACTTCGAAAGAGATTGTCCAGTTTGTACACGAAGTGCATCCAGTTTTTGCCATGACCCTCTCTACTTTTTTGCACATGCTATGCAGGTGAAATGATGATACCATGCCAAGTTTCAACCTTTTCAGAGTTCATTTATAGAGCTTTTCAATTTCAGGGCCATTTAGCCCAAAACAAATCAGTAAATGCATTAAAAATAGCAAATTATGTCAGAAAGGGTTGAAAGTTGATGACGTGGCTTTGAATGTTGCATGCTGGATGCAAAAAACGTCCGGAGTTGTAATAAGTTATTAAAATTTTGAATTGCTAGTGTAACAGATCAGTTTTCGTCCGAAATCCTGATACTTCGAAAGAGATTGTCCAGTTTGCACACGAAGTGCATCCAGTTTTTGTCATGACCCTCTCTACTTTTTTGCACATGCTGTGCGGGTGAAATGATGATACCATGCCAAGTTTCAACCTTTTTAGAGTTCATTTGTAGAGCTTTTCAATTTCAGGACCATTCAGCTCAAAACAAATCAGTAAATGCATTAAAAATAGGAAATTATGTCAGAAATGGTTGAAAGTTGATGATGTGGCTTTGAATGTTGCATGCTGGATGCAAAAAACGCCCGGAGTTGTAATAAGTTATTAAAATTTTGAATTGCCGGTGTAACAGATTAGTTTTCGTCCGAAACCCTGATACTTCGAAGGAGATTGTCCAGTTTGTTCACGAAGTGCACCCAGCTTTTGCCGTGACCCTCTCTACTTTTGCACATGCTATGCGGGTGAAATGATGATACCATGCCAAGTTTCAACCTTTTGAGAGTTCATTTGTGGAGCTTTTCAATTTCAGGGCCATTTAGCTCAATACAAATAAGTAAATGCATGAAAATAGCGAATTATATCGGAAACGGTTGGAAGTTGATGACGTGGCTTTGAATGGTGCATGCTGAATCCAAAAAACGTCCGTAGTTGTAGTAAGTTATTAAAATGTTGAATTGCCGGTGTAACAGATGAGTTTTCGTCCGAAACCCTGATACTTCGAAAGAGATTGTCCAGTTGGTACACGAAGTGCATCCAGTTTTTGCCGTGACCCTCTCTACTTTTTTGCACATGCTATGCGGGTGAACTGATGATACCATGCCAAGTTTCAACATTTTCAGAGTTCATTTGTAGAGCTTTTCAATTGTAGGGCCGTTTAGCTCAAAAGAAATCAGTAAATGCACTAAAAATAGCAAATTATGTCACAAAGGGTTGAAAGTTTATGACGTGGCTTTGAATGGTGCATGCTGAATGCAAGAAACGTCCAGAGTTGTATGTGACGCCCCCGATTTGACCGTACACTAATCATGCACGCAAATGTGTACGACCAAGATCAGGGACTCACGGGAAGATATCACAACACAACTCTAATGCATAAATAAGTCATACAAGCATAACAATACAAGCCAGGGGCCTCGAGGGCTCGAATACAAATGCTCGATCACAGACGAGTCAGCATGAGGCAATGCTGACGTCAGCAGGTCAACAGAGCGGCTGACCAGGTCAAACTGACCAGTGGGCCCCACCTGTCATAGACAATGGGCTAACAGAAGATTAAACTAATTAATTTTTAGTTAATTAACTACTGGGCCCACCTGTCAGTGAGTGATTAGATTAATTAATTAGTTTTAATTATAAAAACATTTTTCTTTTCTCTTTTTTTTTTAATTTTGCGGCGGGGCCCGCATGTCAGTGGCTGGGCCTGCCCAGTCAGCACGTTGACTGGGTTGACCCAGTCAACGGGGCCCACGGGGCCCACTGGCAGTGGCACTGGGGTGGCCCTAGGCAAGCCACGTCGGCGGCCGGCGCCGGAGCGACTCCGGCGACCAAAACAGCGGCGGCCCCTCGCCGGAGTTGGCCGGAATCTCGCTACGGGGCTCGGGGAGGAGCGGGGCTAGGCTCATTCGAAGGAGCTCGCAGCGCCGCATCCAGTGGTGGCCGTAGCTTCGCCGGACCTGGCCGGAATCGGCGCCGGCGAGCGGCGGAGGCGGCGGCGCGCACGGGTGCCCGACGGAGACGGGGCTACGGTGTGCTATCGAGCAAGCGGAGGGGCTGGGGAGCATCTACGCGCGGTGGGGAGTGCAACGGGCTTGAGCCCGTGACCAAAAGGTCACCGGAGCCTTGCCGGCGGCGAGCTCCGCGGCGCTGCGTTCGGGCGCGCGGGGGGGAAGCAGCTAGGGGGCGCGCGAGAGCGAAAGGACAGGGGAGGAGGGGGAGAGGCTCACATTGAGCCTGCAGGTGTGCGAGAGTGAGCTCGGGGGAGGCTCGAGGCGGCGAAACGGGGCGGCGATCGACGGCGGCCGTGCGGGGA